>NC_065516.1:34336547-34372764 GCF_006386435.1 Epinephelus moara | reverse complement strand
GCGCACAATTCCTTGTCTCCCCAGTTGCTCATCTTTACAGTGTCTGTCAGGTTTGTGTTTCCCTCTTGCTACTAGCTGCTCGCTAATTCCTGCTATCAGCTGTTTCCTGTTTATCCACCGCCAGTGGCTCGCAGGTGCGGTGTTATCAACAGCTCCTCCCACAAGTCATCAACAGCCCCTCCCGTTGCGGAAGGATCAACTCGCTATTCCGCCTCTGTGTGTATAAACGCTCGCAGCTGGCCGGCAAAACAGCCCAACATTCGCAGAAAATCTGGCAGTGTAAAAGGGGCTTAAGTCAGGAGGAGGCAACCTGTGGCTCCGGAGCCACATGCGGCTCTTTAGCCCCTCTCCAATGGCTCCCTGCGGCTTTGACCAAAAATTAGGCGACATGGAAACAAATCACGGTTATTTTCTAACATTTTCTTTTTCTTTTATTACTGTTGTAGACCTACAGTGATTCTTACATTATCCAGTTGTAAAAATATGTAACCACTGAACACTGAGAGCAGTGGTTTGTCTTGAGTCTCCTTAGCGAGGCTAGCTGTGGATTCCAAATCCAGAGAGGAGGAGTCTTGGAAGAAAAAACTGAGTTCAGTCGTGCATAGACAGATTTGTACCAAATATTCATCAATACCTTACTGCAGAGTGGCCACCTTAAGGTAAAACAATGATTAGACCTTTCACTAATGATAAGCTCATTTAGACTTAATAAGGCTGTGTTACCTTTATTATTAGGCTCAAATTCATTTTGCAGCTCCAGACAGATTTAATTAAGTTTTTGGACCAAACATGGCTCCTCTGGTGGTAAAGGCTGCTGACCCCTGGCCTTGGCAAACCAAAGTGTGTGTAGTTATTGTGAATTTAAATACGAGGAACGAAAGGAGACTTTGTGTTCTCAAACTGAAGCTGGTAAATTGCCTCTCGCAGTGTTTCAGTGTGCTGCTTTGGAAGAGGAATGTTTAATTAATCCAGTGTGAGATCTGGTGGAATTTGGAAATGATCATCAAATTAATGTTTTTTTTTAACCGCCCTTTGCATCAGACGTTTTGTGACCTCTGCTTTAATTACACAAAGGATATGCATGAGCTGAGAGATATAAATGACTCATAACGGCTTAAATGAAATGAATGCATGGGAGGTCAGGGAGGAAACTCTGTATCACTGGATCATAATTATTATTTCAATGAGTATCATTATTACTCAAACTGGGGCTTTTTACTGTAAACTTCTGACCTGCTAATGGCACGCTGTAAATGTTTACTGACTTTAACACAGAGCTTCAAATTGCTCCAGGTTTCCTGCAGAGCTGCCGTCCAGTACACACCCACAGGGTCAACACAGACTCCAACAGTTTAAACCAAAAACACTTACTGTCCACAACGACACTCACTCTGCAGATATCTTTAAATAGCTACAACTCTGTGCTCATCGTAGCATTACTCACACGCTCGTTCCCTCTGCTGCATTTTGGTCTTTCACCATGTTAACTCATGCTGGAGGAGGCAAAAGACCCAAATCTTGTCTCCCTTACGCCCACGTTTAAAATAATTTGCATCTGATTTTAAAAGGACTCTTGAACTCAGCACAGAGGCTACAGTATTCTAAGTTATATGAGTTAGTGTGAATGTATCATATTTGCTGTAGAGCACAAAGGCAGAGACAAACTCCAGGTTTTATTCAAGCTCTCAAATAATGTTGAAATTTGGAACTGGACCAAATTTAATTTGACGTTTTGGTGCAAATGGGAGAAAAAACATTTGAAAGAACAAACCTGGCAGGGAGTCGGCAATGCGCTGATTGCATTTCAGAGGAGGGGAATTTCATTTTGTTTCTGCAAGACAGTGTGTGTGTGTGTGTGTGTGTGTGACCTACTTTTCTATCCCAGTCTATAACAGTCGTCATTTAAAATGTACAAATACAGTATTAAACATGAAGACATATCCAGCAAAACAACGCCAGTCAAATTCTTATTTGACTGCAGATCACATGAAGCAGACCAATTTTACAGTTACAGTTACTGTTTCTACTGGAGTTGTGCCTCAATATGATCTTTTGTTTGTCAGTGTTACCTTTCCTCCTTCTAAGCCCTTTTCACATATAGAATATGTTTCTATCTGTTCAATGTTAATGACTTTAGAGCTTGTCTCCATTCATTAATGACCTTTACATGCATGAGGAATGCTCCCTCGCCATTCTCACAGTGAATTCCCTGATACCTTTTTCTCATCAGCGTCATTATTCATCAGATCAAATAAAGAATTCTGCTGCTGGTTTGCCCGGGCATAGTTAACATTGACAAGCAGTTGTGGCTGTCATTTAGAGTGTATTCTCAAATAAAAGCTGTGTGTGAAGTCAGGTGGAACTACCTGGACTGTACTGGCTCTCATGGTAAATTAAGGATATTTACATTTCCACTGAACTAATTCCATTGGTGAAACAGCAGACAACATACCACTCTGCTGTGCTTCATTTTTAACTCAAAAATGCTGTTTTCTGTTATTAACAATTGATAACTGCTTTAACTTTGCCGTTTTGTCAATTTCTGTTAAACTACTGTCAATTAAACTCAACACTTCCTGTATAAGTTCACATTAAAAGCTGACAAAACGCAGCTTAGGCCGAGCGAGTGACTACACTAAGGGCCTGTCCCAATACCCACACTTCCCCTAGAAATACCCACTTGCACTTGGTTGTGCGCGTTCACGTTTAGGCTAGTGGTGTCCCAAAACAGAACTCGCCCTAGATTCCAAGGGAGCCCCGACCCACACTTTCAACAAAGTGGAAGATGAAATTTCCCAGAACCCGACCCACACTTTCAACAAAGTGGAAGATGAAATTTCCCAGAACACCTTGTGAAGTCAGCAACTTCAGCAAGTTTCGGAAAACAATTTGTTGCTGTACGATCTGAATGTAGGCTATACAAGCAACAGATGGTTGGACTAGCGTAAACTCATCAGCAACTCGGTTGAACACAGCGTCAAAATATTTAAACAAATCGACTTACTCGAACAAAATCGATTGGAACTAGAAGACGTCGTAGGCGCCTCCTGTTTTCAGCATTTCTGAATTGATTGATTCTTCAGATGGAGACGAATACACATACCACACGCCACAACACAAGCGCTGGAGCCGGCATTTTCAAACCTGAATGACTACCGGTATCTTGCGTCGCTACTACGCATGACGTATGCCTGCACGTCAGCCACGCCAATTTGCATGAAGTGGTGTCTCATTTCTTAGGGAAAGATCTCCACCTTAATATTTCTCACTTNTGAATTGATTGATTCTTCAGATGGAGACGAATACACATAGCACACGCCACAACACAAGCGCTGGAGCCGCATTTTCAGACCTGCATGACTACCGGTATCTTGCATCGCTACTACACGTGACGTATGCCTGCACGTCGGCCACACCGATTTGCATTAAGTGGTGTCTCATTTCTTAGGGAAAGATCTCCACCTTAATATTTCTCACTTCCCTCATCAAGGGTTATCTTGCAAACGAGGGCACTCAATACCAAGTGGAAGATTTAAGGGGTAAAAATGGGACTGGGCCTAACACTGTCATGTCTTTCCTCAAGAAAGAGAAATTGCAGTTCCATAAAGAAAAGAAAGAGAGAAAGCAAACTCACTCAAAAGATGCTTGAGAGACACATGGATCAAGAGAGGAAGGGCTGGGGGTCCACGGAGGCTACTTATGCTTAGGCCCATTGGTGCTACGCCCCTGGTGTGAAGTGTGTTTCACTGACAGCCTAATAGTAGTGATGGCCTCAAAAAGCACAAGATTGCTGCTAAGTAGTGATGGCCAAATGAAGCCTCATGAAGCATTTTCTTTATTTTCTGAGCCCACTAGATGGCGCTCATGGTTTAAAGAGTCTCTGGTTCTGCCTTAAACTGGTTTTCATCATACTTATCAAACAGATCCTTCAGTGTTTCCATCAGTGACTCATCTTCTTCCTTTTGTGGTGTTCCCCAAGGTTCCATTCTCGGTCCATTCCTTTTTTCCATTTACTTGCTTCTGTTAGGCCAAATTATCCAAAAACACAATATTTCTTTCCATTGCTACGCAGACGATACTCAGATCTACCTCCCCCTACAGCCTAACAACCATAACAAACTCACAGACTTCAATAACTGTCTTGCAGATATCAAGTCCTGGATGTCCACAAACCTTCTCCAGCTCAATGAAAATAAAACTGAGGTTATTTTATTTGGTCCACAGCATCTAACAAACAGTATTTCACCCTTTGATAAACAAATCAACCAAGTAGTAAAATTAGGCTTCATGCAGCTCTGCACCATCTCCAAATTCAAATCATTTCTCAGTTCCGCCGACCTGGAGAAAGTCATCCATGCCTTCTTATCATCCCGTCTTGATTACAGCAACTCACTATATCTTGGTATACCTCAGTCACCCCTATCCCATTTTCAATTAGTTCAAAATGCAGCAGCAAAAATACTAACAAGGTCAAAAAAGTCAGATCACATCACTCCTATTCTTGCCTCCCTACACTGGTTGCCTGTCACCTACAGGGTCAATTTTGTTCTTTGTTTTTAAGGCATTAAATGGTCTCGCCCCCCCTTATATCACCAAACTCCTATCCCCTTATCACACTGCCAGAGCACTGAGGTCTTCTGACCAACAACTACTCTTTGTCCACAGAACAAGGACAAAGTGCTATGGGGACAGGGCCTTCTCAATAGCTGCCCCAAAGCTGTGGAATTCCCTTCCTCCCCCTATCCGTTTCTCCCCCACTATAGACACTTTCAAGAGTAACCTTAAAACATATTTCTTTTCTTTAGCTTTTAACTGTATATAGTGTTTAATTGCTTGTTTGTTTGATTGTTGATTTGTTTTTCCTTTGTATTCGGTGTAAAGCACTTTGAATCAACCTTGTTGTGTGTAATGTGCTATATAAATAAAGTTGAACTTAAAGTTGAACTTGAACTAAAGAGAGAGGCTCAAAGAATGGCAATTCAGTGTGCTTTCAACCTTTTGTTGAACAAAACGTGCCATCTAGTGGGCTCATAGAACAAAGAAAATGCTTCATGAGGCTTCATTTGGCCGTCACTAACTACCTACTGACATATGACAGATGGAACTGCTTAATTTATCAAAAAGACAAGTAAACATGTAGGAAGATTTGAGTCTGCATTGACCAATGAACAGTGGAAACTAGAAAAGTGCACTCAGGAGAGTGCAGACCTCACAGCCACTCTAGACAGCTCTTGGTATTTCAGCAGATCCACCACGGCACGTTTCACAAACATCCCAGAGGTTAATAAATAAACATGCCCGGTCTATTTTTGTCAGAGCCATGGCAGCTTTCACAGAGCGGATCACGTTCTCCTGCTAACAGGCACTGTATGTGAAATATAGATACGATATCACCCCTTTTCCACCGTCATGGGCTTGGTTTGGTTTGGGCTGTCAGCCCAGCGCAGCAGCATTGCATTTCCATTACAACAGGGCTACCTGCTTGAAGACGAGTCTCTAACTGATGTTGAAAAGCAGCAGGTGTGAATGTACATACTAAATATTAGGCTGATTGGTCCAGTAGTTTGTGAGGTTAGCTGCAGACAGACAGATACACACACGTGCACACACAACCAAACACATGATCCCAAAACAAAGCTGCTGTCCACTTGAAGCTCCAGCTGTTGTATGGATGTGCATGTTGAAGTTGTAACACAGAATGAGACTCCAGCAGACGACCAATGAGAAGGTCAAGTTTCTCTTACCGATGTTGTTTCTGTCGCTGGGCCCCGCTACAGCTGGTTCCCCCTGCTCTCCTCTCCTGGCCTCCTTCCATCTCCCCGTCCTCCTCTCTCCTCCTGCCCCGCCCACCTCCTGGCCCTCTGGCGTGTGGCCGGCGTCAGGCACCGACTCGAAGGCGCTCTCCTCATCTTCATCTTCGTCCTGCGAGGAGAACACAGTGCTGCCGGAGAGCCTGTTGCTGTCCACTGCGAGGAGAACACAGTGCTGCCGGAGAGCCTGTTGCTGTCCACCGAGGAGAGGCGTGTGTGGCTGCAGAAGCGGCTCCTCCCCTCGTAGCCCGAGTTGCTGTAGCACGACGTGCTGTAACAGGAAGTGCTGTAGCAGGAAGTGCTGTAGCAGGAGGTGTCGCAGAACTCGCACTCGTTCTCACCGGGATGTCTGTGGGTGCTCCCGCCGACTCTTCTCCCTCCTCCGTTACTGGAATCCCCCTCCTCGCTCTCCAGGCAGGACGGAGAGATCCTCCTGACCACTGTGTGTCCTCCTCCTCCTCCCTCACCCTCCAGGAGCTGGTTCAGCTCAGAGAGGCGCTCAATGGAGAGGCTGCGGGGTAGGGAGCGACGGCAGCAGGGGCCTGGACACTCTGGGACCTGCAGGAACACACAGACATTTAGAAAGGCAATAAATAAAGTTTGTTATGGTCTGTATCATGAAACATGTTAGTTATCTTTGATAACTCATGGTGGTGCTAGATGAAAAGCCATGAGGATTCACTGTCCGGGCACCATAAATGTCTGTAGTAGATTTCATGACAACTACTTTTTCTTCAACTTAATGTACTTGTGATTATCTTGTAACTTGAGGACAGGTTTTGGCCTCTATAACGACTGTGTGTACCTGAGAGGGGGACTGGGTTGTATCCTCCTCGTCCTCGTCCTCCTGCACGTCCTGATCTTTCGAGGATTTAAGCGTTGGTGATGTGGAGTTGGTATCTTGTGTGGTGCTTGTGTTCTCTCCCTCCCCTGTCTCCTCCTCGTCCTCCTGGCTGGGAGCTCTGTGCTGGGCCGAGGGGAGGCTGTGGAGGAGGTGGTGGATCCGGATGTAGTGGGACCGAGGCGTCTCCGGTTCACCGCAGGCCGACGCGATCACCGTCTCCAGCTCCGACACGGGAAGGGAGCAGGGGCGGTTTTTGCGGCGCGAGGGAGCGTGGGAGTTGTAGTTTGAGAAGATGGATGGGCAGGTGCAGGGGACACAGTTTCTTTCCTCTCCCTGTGTCACCTCCTGTGGGGCCCCTTCAGCTGGTTCCACAGGGGCCTCCTGGGACGTGGTGTCTCCCTCTGTGGGGGCCTCCATAGTAGCAGCCCCACTGTTTACTGTTACTGCTACAGGATTGTCAGAGTCTGGCTGTGGCCATGTTTCCTCCCCATCCTCCTTTTCTTCTGCTGTCGTCTCCTCCTCAGCTGGTGGTGCAGACTCTGCTCTCTGCTCCCCCTCTCCTTCATCCTGCTGCCTCTCCTCTCCTCCCTCCTCTCCCACCTCTCCACTGCTCCCCTCCTGCTGCTCAGCCGAGGCCCCCTCCTCCTGCTCAACCTGTGGCTCCACAGACGGGGGCTCCTCCCTCACTGTGCTCTCCTCCTCCACAGTTTCTTGCTCCACCTCTGGTGTCACCTCAGCCTCCTCTGTCTCAGCAGGACGGACCTCCTCAGGTGTGGATGCTTCCGCTGTGGAGGCTGAGGGCACAGAGGTCTCAGGGTCAGGAGGGACATCCAGGGGGAGGTCAGGCATGTCAGGTCCCACACTAAGTGTGTCTTCATCAACATGGTTGTCATTTGCTGCATTTCCCCCCTCAGGACAGGCTGACTCTATGACCAGGGAGATCTCCTCATCATCTAGGAAAAGAACACAAAGAAACATGTCCACTGAAATTACTTTGCAGAGTTGGTGCTGTTAGATTGTGTTGTGTTTATCAGATTCTTTACAGCTGTGGCGTGCGTAACATTGGGTTTTGTACACTGAGGTTTTTGGCGGGACCACAGCAGTAACAACTAAATGCTTCATCCACACACTCTTGTCACAGTGTATGAAAGCACAATGCTATCATCAGATGACTGACAACTTTGTTTCTGTAACCATCGTAATGTAAGCGTACAAGCATGGTGGAGTTAGCAAGCTAGCTAACTAGCCAGCTACAATTAAAATGGCAGTTTTGGACGGAGAAAAGAGAGTATCACCTCATCAGTCTGTTCAAGGAACACCCGTGTCTGTCTGACAACAACCCTAGAATTTATTAGTAACATTACCTAATATTATGTGTTACAATGCTGGAATGGGTGTCGCCTACCCTGGAAATCCAGAGTTCTCGCTAGAACACAATTTGAATTTGCACAGCGAGTCACTCTGGCAATCAGTAATGATGCTCATTACCCATGCCGTTGGAGCCGAGCTGCACCAATCACATCGGTGTATCTGATATAGGCGGGCCAGAGGCGAGCTAAACAGATGACGACAGCGCTGCGACGACGAAGTCCGGAATCAGTCAGTAAACATTGCAAGATGGCTACAGATGAACACCAGTTGTTTGAAACGGCTTTGGCCGCTACAATGAACGAGTTAGACTTGGCTTTTTCTCTAAAAGAGGAACAGAAGATGGCGCTCGAGTCTTTCCTTTGCAAGAAGGACGTTTTTGCTGTTTTGCCGACCGGATATGGCAAGAGTCTAATCTACCAGTTAGCTCCGCTGGTAGCTAAGCGTATATGTCACACCGTGTATTGTTCTGATTGGTCGTAGTTTTATCCAATTGCGTGCAGTGATATTTACAAATGCATGCTTGGTGCGCCATTTTCATTACTCACAGCCAGACCCTAAATCTTTCTAGATTTGGGTCTGGATTTCCAGGCTAGGTGTCACCACCGTTATGGGGAGGAAGTGGAAATAAGACGTTAGAGCAGGTGCCATCACTTCAGTGACAACCTGTAACTAGAGGTTGACTAATTAATCAGTTTGGCTGATTATCGGCGGAGCTTGGCTCTGAAAGTGGCTGATGGCTGTGCAGCGTCCATCAGCCACGCGGGGACGTACATCCCCGACTAAAGCTGAAGAGGGGAGGTTGTGTTAAATGATACGTGGGTTCAGCTCCAGACAGAAAGCAGAAAAGGTGCATTCTTCTTAATTCTAACATGAATTTACATGATTTTTTTTGGGCTGGACTAAAGTACGTGACCTGGAGTTTCAAAATAAAATCCTTCTAGCGTTTCATAAATGATCCAGCCATACATAAGTTTTGACCTGGTCTTATTAAAAGAGCACTCCACAAAGTCGACGCAGCAGAACCAAAAATCTACATATTTTACACATTTTTCTTCCTCTTCTAACCCTGATGCCTACATCACCCACAATGCAACACAACCTCTGACCGTTTAGTTGATGATTCAGGTGTGTTATGCAGGTGGTGGCTGATGGAGCTTGGAGCCTTTGGCCTGCAGTAGAAATGAGCAGCAGGCGACAGAAGTCTGATAAGCTCACTTCTCTCTAACACCTCCAGACTGTTTTACTTTTCAAACTCGCAAGTCTTCACCTAACGCTGAGGACAGCGGATCACTCGAGGACATTTATCAGACTTCACACAGCTCCCTCTGGAGACACTAAAGGCTTTACACTATTGATCACATATGCAGAGGAACTCTTCAGAACCTGGAAACACACTTTGATGTCTTCCGCTTTAAAAATAGTGACACCAAAGGAGATTCTTTTTCCATATTTCATCTGCACTTCTTCCTCCTCTGCACAGCATTGTACGCAGCCTGGCAGGTGTCATGGAGACAAAAAACTAATCTGCATGACAAATTAATAAATCATGTGCATGAATTACAGATTTGTGCTCCTGAATTAATAATCACCTCAGTAACTTAGCACTTAGGAGCGACAGATTGTTTAGATTATTGGACCATGGACAAAGCGGCTCAGATTTATTCCAGTTTCATTTCAAAATTGGACAGAGGTGCTTGGCTTTGATGATTTTGCCTGTTAAAGGGACAGTTCACCCCAAAATCAATAATACATATCCTTCTTTTGCCTGTAGTGCTATTTATCAATCTAAATTGTTCTGTTGTGTGATGCCCAGTATTGGAGATGCCAAAAAAATCAACATTTTCTCTTCGTACAGCTCGAATGATGTCCTATAAATTTAACATAACATCCTAAATGTACACTTACACAAATGAAATAAAGTTACAGAGGTTCGGTTTAGGGAGGTAAAGTTACTGTGGTTAGGTTTGGACAAGAAACATGGCGAGGTCGTACCTTAAAATTACTTCACACGGTTCTGTACACAGACTCAGAGTAAAGTCCCAGGGGAGAGTCCCTGTTTTTGTGACCCATCCACCAACCCAACCTGCAACCTAACAAGCCCTCTCGGGTTTGCTTCCTTGTTAACTCCCGTCAGTGCATTGGTCCTGGATCACAGCCTTTCAGAATACGTGACATATAATTCAGGTGCATTACTTTCGTAGAAAAACACGAACAGTTTGTGAGAACTGCCTGAAAACATACATTTAAAAAACTCGACAGCAATGTCTCTTTCAAGAAATCATGACCTAAGTTGAGATGAAACACAGACCTTGTTGTGAGTAATGTAGGAACTATTTCTCTACCAAACTACATCTGCCAGCTGTATCAATGCGCAGAAGGAAGCATGCATCTACTAGGGAAGCGTGCAATTAGACGTCCGCCCCCTCGCTAGTCGGCACCAGAAATATTAGTTGGTTAAACCAAAAAGTGTTTTAATAATGTACAAGGCTGCTTAACTGTCATGCAGTCGCCGACCACTAGTGGGTGCTACAGAGCCGTAGTAGACTGGAGTTTTAAATTGGAAAGATGTCCTCTCACAAAACTAGCGCGGTTTGGCAGTACTTTGATCTAGAAAATGAATTCAGCAGCAATGAATCTGAGATGTTATATTATTTGTTAACTTTAAGTGAGTTGTTGTCAGATAATGTGCACTGCACATTATGTGATGGCCAAATGAAGCCTCATGAAGCATTTTCTTTATTTTATGAGCCCACTAGATGGCGCTTTTTGTTCAACAAAAGGATGAAAGCACACTGAGTTGCCATTCTTTGAGCCTCTCTCTCAGAAAATAAAGAAAATGCTTCATGAGGCTTCATTTGGCCCTCACTAAGCAGGGTTTACATTCATACCACAAGGAGCAACATGTGTCTCATTTCAGCTGAAATTTAATTAAAATTTACATGTTTTATTAACTTTAAAGTGAACTGCTATCATTTCTGTCTGATAATCTGCAAGGTTCAATGTGCCCCACATTTCAGAGGCAATTTATTTATTTTAGATGTTATTTTAGTGGTTAACATTTGACTGAGTTGCCGTCATGTTCACATTCATACCGCACGGCGCAGTGTCTCTAAAGTAGTGATGGCCAAATGAAGCTTCATGAAACATTTTCTTTATTTTATGAGCCCACTAGATGGCGCTTTTTGTTAAACAAAAGGTTGAAAGCACACTGAATTGCTATTCTTTGAGCCTCTCTCTTTAAACCATGAGCGCCATCTAGTGGGCTCAGAAAATAAAGAAAATGCTTCATGAGGCTTCATTTGGCAATCACTACTCTAAAGCAGCAATTAAAGCTGCACTGTGGAGTTTTGCCCATTTGCGCCATCTGCCGTGTTTTTCCGAGTACTGCAACAATAACAGTCAGGGTGCGCCGTTCGATGACGTCGACAATACGAGGGACGCTCCTGCACCGCAGAAGTAGGGAGAAAAAAAGGAAAAGAAGATGGATTCGTCAGATGAGGTAACTAATGGCAATGTTTTTTTTGTTTTTTTTTCATTTATCTTAGACTGCATGAATGCGTATTTTGACACTAGTTGATAAGCTGTTAGTGGATGTCCACAGACGTATAACCTTGCAGCCTCAGTCTCGTCCATCGCTCTTCAAAATGCTAACGTTAGCTTTTTGCTTTATTTATCCAGAGGTCAGAGCTTAAGCTAAATGACACACCTATTTACCACCCAATAATTTTCGTTGTTTTATTTGCTATGAACAAATATACTGTAGTGACCCTGGGGCAGTGGTGAGTGTGGTATGAGTCAGCTGTCAGTCAGTGTGTGGGCTGGAGATTGGTGGAGCAGAGAGGGGAGGGCTGCCCCGCTGGGTACTGTAAGTGAGTATGTGTGTATGAAGTGTGTGTGCTAGGCTAGAAGAGTCAGAGTTTGGGACGGAGACTTTTACGTGTTACCCCCCTGGAGTGTTACCGGAGTTTTTTGAGTGCACAAATAAACGGGCCTTTTTCCCGAACGCTACTCTGGTCTCCTGCTCGTGAGTGATTCATTACAATACAGACAGCTCAGCGGCAGAGCGGTGCGCTCTTGCGCCGCGGTAGCACATACACAATGAATGGGTTCGTCGGCAGAGGTCTGTGCTTTGCGCGCTCTGAGTGAAACGGGCTTTACTCTGGTTTGATTTCTGCGTTTGTCACTCTCTTGTTTTGCCTTTTTTCCTTCTTCTGAACGTCACAGAGGTTGGGGAGGACCAGCGGAACCAGCTCCAGAGGATTCTGAAGCTTTCCTGGGCCGTTTCTTTGGGTTTTCAGACATCTTTCAGTAGCTCCTCTGATAGCCTCATCGTCTCCGACATTTCCAACTGCGTATGCGCTCTTTGAACTCTACGTCAAATGCGTCATTTCCTGTGCAACAGCGCGGGAATGTCGCTCCTGAGAGGCAATAGCACTTCTAAGCAAACCAGAGACTGTTGTGTGGTGGAGATGCGTTCAATGATCATCCTAATAACTCGTTTGGCAGTGGCTGTAATGTAACGGACATTGGTTTATATGTAAAAACTCCACAGGGCAGCTTTAAAATCCAACATGGTTGTTGAAGATTGTGATTAAAGGCTTCAAAGGAGTCTTAATGCACACAATATTTTTTGTAGACAATGTTTCAAATACTTAACAATAAATTGAGTGTTTTCCTTTTTTAGACTAGTTGACTCGTCTCAATTAAAAGTTTCGTTTAGTCGACAGGGAAATTTGTTGCCAGGAACATCCCTAGCATCTACTCATGCACTGTAAACTATTGAGTTTTAGATACTGATTATTCAGCTGGCATAATTTGCTGAGGGCGTTTCAGGTCTTAAAAGCAATAACTAAAGCACACTAAATGTAAGAACACTGCGACAAAACTCTATCTCTTATCTTTTTGTCACATTTCATAGTTACTATAAACAGATATTCAATAATCTACCACTAAATATTTCAGAATTAAATGCACAGATAATCATATGTGTGTAAGAATCACCAGTTTTCTTCAAAGCTTTAACGTTTAAAACATTTTCCTACAGAGAGAAAGTTGACCTGAGGGCTTAAAAGCCAAGGGAGGACAGCAAGATTGATCATGTATCTACTGCCAGGAGGCATTATGCCTTATATACCTGGGTGAATAGAAGAGGTCAGCTCAAAGCGGAATTGCAGCTGGCCGCAGACATGATCTGTTGGCAACCTGCGACCCAGCGAATAACTCACCACCCGATCCCTGCGGAGAGAGAAGACAGAGACAGACAGAGGAAAAGAGGAGAGAGTGTGTCAAGTGAAAGTGCAGGCAGAGACAGGAAGACGAATGGGAAAACAGCGAAAGAAATCATCGCTAAAATCAGATGGTCACATGAGATTTAAACTGGCAACAAGCACCCACTGCCTTCATCTCATCCACTGTCTGTGTGGGCCAGTGTATGTGGGAAAGCTTCCACAGACTTGACTCATGCAGCACTGGAGTAATATTTGGACTGATGACGAACACAGTCCCACTTCACTCAACTTACCCAATGGCGTGTTTTTCCAGCAGCCTCTGGACAGGGACAGAGAGCTTCCCCAGGAAACGCTTGATGATCGGCCGACTCTTGGCAAACTTATCCTTCACCTCGATCTCCAGGACGTCCGTGGGGAGAGACACGAAGTTGAACCTCTGGAGAAACAGACAGAGAAGAGATCGGCCCAAGGATTAGACCACTTGGTGCTACTGGATAAGGATGATATTTCATATCTGTGTACGCACAACAGATAGAACATAGTATCTGTTTACCAGTACATGGGGCACATGCTAGCCTTTAATAGGGACAAGACCAAGAGGTTGTTAAATTCTTATTTACTTTTAATATACAACTAATGTCAGCCTTACAAAACAACTTTTCAAGAGATTTCACTGTCTCAGAATAATCTCTAAAATTATGAGTTTTTCTTCAGTAGCACTCACATGATCTCAGTCGTTTGGTTATAAGACGTCATAAAACTCAGTCTCAGCTGTCTTAAGTCAGTCTTTTTCTCATCTTGATGTTCCGACAAAAACATGTTTAATATTATCTTAAGTCTTTTGTCTTGGTTCCTGCAAATACTGAAGTCCCATGACCTGAATATTGTCAACAGCCAATAGCTGCGCTCTCTCCAGCACCAAACAGGAAGTAGCAAACCATGAAGAGGAGGCGCAAGAACATGAGCAAGTCTCCGTTCTCTTGGACTATGGAAAGGGAGGGGAAACTGGTGGAGTTAAGGAGTGAACAGGAGTCAGTGTTTAAATCCTGTGTGTCTGACCCACGGACCAGTCTAGTGATGGCCAAATGAAGCCTCATGAAGCATTTTCTTCATCTTCTGAGCCCACTAGATGGCGCTTTTTGTTCAATGAAAGGACACTGAATTGCCATTCTTTGAGCCTCTCTCTTAAACCATGAGCGCCATCTAGTGGGCTCAGAAAATAAAGACAATGCTTCATGAGGCTTCATTTGGCCCTCTCCACCGACCAGCACTTATTTTAGTGAGAAATCTTAACTTTGGAAACAGTTCACCTCTCATTCCCACGGGCAACTGACCCACTGACGCTGGTTGGGACGACAAAATCCAAAATGTAAAGTTTTACACAAATAGTTTATTTTCATATTGATGCAGAATTGATTAGAATACTGTCGATGCCTTATATCTTGTGTTTCTGGAGTTATGTGTTTTTGCGGACACACAAAAATTTGAATTATTGTTAAACTGTCATATGTTCTTAAAGAGAGTTTGGCATGATATTTTCCACCAGGAGCAAGATGGGATATTATCTTAAAATGAATCTAGTTGCAGTCTTGCAATTTATGCAGGATCCTCAGTCTTTGTTAAATCTAAGTGAGTGACCAAAACCTCACGTCATCTTTAGATGTCGGCCTGTGTCAGACCTTAGTCTTTTCAACATCTTCCAGTGTGCAATAGAGAATATATTTTGTATGAAACATAATGCGGCCTGAATTATGTTTTTTGTTTTTACCATCATGACAAGAACTCTTTTACAACCAAGAGGAATGTACCGGGAAAACAATGAATAACAAAACAATCTAATCTCAGTGTCTTCGTGTGTGTCGTGGTCAAGGTTAGAAAATGCTTGTAGTCTTGGGTGAATATTAAACCAGATTAAGAGCATGGCTACAGCCATGCTAGCAGCTCTGTGAGGCTGTCCTAAATGGTAATGTTAGCATGCTAACACGATCATAATGGCAATGCCAACATGCTGACTTTAAACGCAGCCTCAAATCCACAAAATATTTTGTTTTGCAGGTTTATTTACTGAAGAGCCCTTCACATGTCTCTTCTCACTCAATTGACTGCTGACAGTCTCCTCCAGTTACACTGGATTAAAATATCTTTCCAGCTTTGCACCCGCTTAATTTAGAGCTTAATTTTTATTTCTCCAAGCCAATTAGAGATGTATGTGGTTTTAGTGTGGATGAATTAAATAATCCCCTCCCTTTCGGTCTCTCTCAGCGGGGGTCCGATCGCTGTCAAAGCCTCTTAAATGTGGCTTCAGAGCCTGGAACTCTAACTGACCGAATCCTCCGAAGCTTTTTCCACTCCCACCAAAATAAAATTCAGAGTGGGACACTGAGCGCAACTTAAAGCCCTTTGAGACATGCCTCTAAATTTCTGGCATTAAAATCCTTAATGCTTAAATAAATATTAGGACAATTAATAGACTATTAGCAGCTTTAATCCAAAAATATTCACAGTGGAAATGCCCTTCAAAATTATACTGTATCATTAGTGAATATTATTTATGCCTCAACACAAAGATCCCTCTTTCCTTGTCACATTATCTTCAACACTCGCTGACCCTCTGTCGTAGAAACCAGTGGTATGATCACATTATCCCACTTCACAGTGTGACAGGTTGAGCTCCTGTTCATTTACTTAACAAAAAAAAAAGAGTAAAATCTGAAAAATTGATGTTCCTGAAAAAAAAATCTAGGAAACTGATTGACCTGTAAATGAAAGCAACTATAACTTTAAGTCTTAAGTTGTGTTTTTTCTTTATATCCAATTGGTTAAATAAACATAAGATTTAGCTGTATATATCTAATTCTGTATAGTTGCTGCAACTAAAAAGTGACAAGTAAAATGAACTTGCAAAGTGTAAGTAAACCAAATAAGTCCAAATTAACTGAACAGTTGTCTTTGCTTAATTTAGGAAACTGATTGCTTTAGATAAACAAAGTAAATGATGATGACAAAAAATGATTAGTTAGCCGGTTTAGTTTTTATTCAAAGGATGCACGATATTGCATTTTTTGCCGATATACGATATGACGATTGGTAACAACTCATTTGACAGATAACCAATACCAATATTATTAAATCCACTTTTTCCCCCACCTAATTTTAGTGATCATCAAGTCTCTTCTGTCCTGGAATTATCATCATATTATACATGCATGCTCTTATCTAGTGATGGCCAAATAAAGCCTCATGAAGCATTTTCTTTATTTTCTGAGCCCACTAGATGGCGCTCATGGTTTAAAGACAGAGGTTACAAGAATGGCAATTCAGTGTGCTTTAAACCTTTTATTGAACAAAAAGCGTCATCTAGTGGGCTCAGAAAATAAAGAAAATGCTTCATGAGGCTTCATTTGGCCATCACTACTCTTATCGTGACGGCCCACCAGCAGATGGAGACATGAAATAAAATACTTTACAATGTATGCAATATTTAGTAACTGTTCAAAAAAAGAAAAAGCATGTTGGCCAATTCTGTGCCAATATTATCGTGCATCCTTATTTACTTTAAATAAAATGCCATTTTAAGGATTTTGATGATTTCCAATCAAAACAAATCCACTTTTAAGCCTTACAAAATAATCTTTAAATAATGAGGCTAAATCTCTCTGACTTTACTCAGGACTTCAACTGGGCTCCATGGCAGTTTTATCCCAAACACCAATGTTCAATCAAGCTGTAAATAAAACTGTGATAAACAAAAGAGGGCGGTAGGTGTTAACATGGTGCTATATATCTGTATTCTGCTGGTCGCAGCTTGTGATGGCCAAATGAAGCCTAATGAAGTATTTTCTTTGTTTTCTGAGCCCACTAGATGGCGCTTTTTGTTCAACAAAAGGTTGAAAGCACACTGAATTGCCGTTCTTTGAGCCTCTCTCTTAAACCATGAGCACCATCTAGTGGGCTCAGAAAATAAAGAAAATGCTTCATGAGGCTTCATTTGGCCATCACTAGTCGCAGCTCGTCAGTAAGATTTATACATTCTTAAACATGCTCACAAAACAGATGTTGGAAACATCCTTACTCACATAGATACAAAAATCTTTTCGTCATGACACAAAATACATATTTTACATAAATATTTATCTAAGGTGAGCAGGTTCTTACGTTCTAATGAGAGAACACATGCAGATACAGTATATATGTGTATATACATTGACTTTATCCAACGTGTCTTCAGCCACACAGAAGTATCTGAAACCTAATGGATAGTGTGTGTGTGTGTGTGTGTGTGAGAGAGTGTGTGTCAGCTGTGGTGGCAGCCACAGTAGATTTCAGCTGCTGTCCTCTGCTAACCTTGTAACTGAGCTGCACCTTAGGCAGCATTACAGTCAGTGACTTTATATGTATCATGTTGGCCCTCTGATCATGTTGTTAATGTGTGTTCTTGTACATCCTGTGATATTTAATTTATAATCCCAGCACTGGAAGACAGATGAAAAAAGACACGAGGAAACATGAATGGCTGGGGCACGAAGAGAGAGTGTAATTAGGAAAGAAGCGCAGTGAAACTAAAGCGTGCATGTGGCTGCATGGAATGAAATGAAATGACATTGTGCTGCTAAGAAGACAGAAAAATGAGAAGGGGAGGGGAAGGAAGGCAGGGCTGGGGAAATCAGTGTGCAGGGCGATAAAGGAGGAGGATGAAAAGGAGTCGGAGTGAATAATTTACAAGATGAGCTCGAAGGGAGCAGACAGAGCAAAAGTGTGTGTTTGTGAGTGGAGGATGGGACAAACTCAATAAAGAGGCTGTGATCGTACAGCAGAGAGAGAGTGAGGGAGGAAGGAGAGGAAATGGACGGGAGGCTGAGTGTGTGCTGTTGCAGCAGCAGAGAACAATGTTAATCTCTAGGAAGAGGAGTGAAATGAAGCTGTAAAGGACCAGAGGATGGGAGGGTGTGCGAGGAGACAAAGGGATAGGACGAGTAGAGGAGAAGTAGGAGGAATAAGGAAAGTCATCATGCACTGTAGAAGCTGTGAGAGTCACTCTGAACAATGTGTGTGTGTGTGTGTGTGTGTGTGTGTGTGTGTGTGTCAGCCCTGCGGTCGTCTGGTGACCAGGGGTGTGCCATATCCTCTCGTTCACTATTATACCTGTAGAATTTTTTTAATATGACAAATTCATTTTGTGATATTGGCAATATTTGAACTTGCTGACATATTGACGTCATACTGTTACCCACGGCAACAACAAGCACGGCTGAAAGCAAAATAATTGCAGACTCCGCAGTGGTTCCAAAAAGAGGAGTACAAGTGTGGAACAAACTGTGGCGTCCTGAATGTTTTACTTCTCTTAGCGCTCAGAGGGAACTCAGTCAGCGGCTCCTCTGGCAGCAGCACAGCGTCTCTCCCTCTCATCTCTGATTGTGTCATTAACCTTTGGTGATGTAAACCTCCGTGACGCTTGCAGCTCGACAAAAAACTCCATATATGTGAATGTGTGATAGTTGTGGTATCATAACAGCCTGTCACAGGTTACAGTGTGATGATTAGAGGAGAAATGGCAGAGCATAAAGGTCCAGGTGGAAAAAGAAACAACTCAATCATTTAGGATTTTACTAAAAGAAGGAAATCACCTGTTGATTTATATATATAGATCCCAGGGGACATTTTTTGTATTTGGGAGCTGTTTAAATGTGTAATTTGTGGTCGATTTTATTCAGTTGAACTATTATTATTGTAACAGAATCTGAATCTCGCTCTGAGTTACTGTTGTTGTTCACAAACTAAAGAAATGAGAGATCATTTTAGTTCAGTTTTTAATGAATATTTGAAGCAAACTGTGAAACTATATCACTTATTTTGTTGCAATACTGTTTTCCTAAATTAATTTAAAAAAATATATATATATATTTTTACTAATTTGTCATATTGTCAACAATATCATTATCCCAAAAATGCCCTGAAATATTGTGATATTATTTAAGGGCCATAACACCCACCCCTGCTGGTGACCTGTCCAGGGTGAACCCCGGACGGCCTTTCACCCAATGAGAGCAGGGACAGGCTCCAGCCCCCCATCAATCCTGTAACAGGATAAGCAATTATGGAAATTAGTAGATCCCCTTCTGTTTTTGAAGCATCTGAAGGCATCCAAGCATCCAATTGGTATTATTCTATTTCCTATCTTTACTTATTTGCCTTTATCAGTATGTGTGGTCGGTAGTGATGGCCAAATGAAGCCTCATGAAGCATTTTCTTTATTTTCTGAGCCCACTAGATGGCGCTCATGGTTTAAAGAGAGAGGCTCAAAGAATGGCAATTCAGCGTGCTTTCAACCTTTTGTTGAACAAAAAGCGCCATCTAGTGGGCTCAGAAAATAAAGAAAATGCTTCATGAAGCTTCATTTGGCCATCACTAGTGGTCGGCATGTTCTCACATGTACTGTAATGAACTAATAAGTTCTAAAGATGTCTGAACTTTTGTTGTCTGATAAAGTGTGGGGAAAAAGTTGATTAAAAGAAAAAAAAATGGTTTGTCGTGGTGGCAAAGATGACACTAGTGGAAATACTGTTGCACCTAATCATTTTTTTTTGGGGGGGGGGGGGACTCCAACTCAACTGACCAAAATGTTTTACGTAGTTCCAAAGTCCAAGCTGAGATAACAATGATGATCACTGCAGCATCATCAGGCCTATTTTCTCACACTTGACGAAGCCCCTCTAGAGCTACAGGGTGAGTAGTAGTGATGGCCAAATGAAGCCTCATGAAGCATTTTCTTTATTTTCTGAGCCCACTAGATGGTGCTTTTTGTCCAACAAAAGGTTGAAAGCACACTGAATTGCCATTCTTTGAGCCTCTCTCTTTAAACCATGAGCGCCATCTAGTGGGCTCATAAAATAAAGAAAATGCTTCATGAGGCTTCATTTGGCCATCACTAGTGAGTCGTACTCCTCATGAGTTATTACAAAAATATAGTGGTTGCTTGTACACTGTTATGTGCTTGTGGTTAGAGAGCGCCATTTTATTAGCATTTCCATTAGAATATGTTCACATGCTTTAATGTTGCGGTGATGAGGCAATGATGAAGCTCCACACTGAACCACTGTAGCAGACTTCAGCTGTGTTTAGCTGCATTTCTACCATCAAAAGAAACAAGGACACGTTCTCAGATGGAGCCGGAGAGAAGAGAGAGGACGGTGTCATATCTGGGGACACATATTTACATATCCACAATGAAAAGCCATTAAAAAAGTGCATTTTGCACTACATGTCTCCTTCATTTTTTTTTAAATTATTTCCATTATATTTGAACAAAAACTCTCTGCAGGCTTTTCGTGTTCAACACATTTGCAGAATGTCCACATCCACAGAAAAATCTAATTGCAAATACGACCGTTAGGCAGGCATTTTGTAGCCTGAGGCCAAGAAGCATCCTGAATAACACTCACACAGAAAAGTGATTCCTTGACACAAAACTCATGACTAACTGTCACAGGCATAACTTTGGGACATGCAGTCAATGATAAGGGGGCCCTTGGGGACAATATCAGCATTGCAGTATTTAAAATTAATACTACCTCTGTTCTTTTTAAACATCTTTTAGACGACAGAGGAGAAGAACTCTGCTGGTCATTATCATCAATGAACAATCGATCAGACTATATCAGATCCAGCACACCAAAATTAAATGTCATTAATCAAGGTCAACATCGATCTAATATGCTGCCAAATGAAAGTAAACACAAACCTGCAATTAATTATTCAATAAAAGCTTCATAGCCCCACTATTTATAGAAGACATCTGCTGAGAGGACTCAATTCCACGGAAAACACTTTGCAGTTTGCAGTGATCCGTTCTTCTCATGGTTTATATTTGGCGCTGATAACATGTTGTCATTCTATCTTATTATACACCGTCATAATGCAGAATTGTCTCTTAAAGCTGCAGAGTACTGGACTGCAGTATGAGAAGTTATCTGACTGAGCTAGCATGCTACAGAGACCCATTAGAGTTACACAGTACATTACTGCCAAGCTAGCTGCTCAACATGGCAGCTGTTTGGAAGAGCAAAGTGGCTCTGAGCTTGAGTGGATGCTGCCAAGACATGCCAGGACAGGACACTACATTAGATCAGTGTATGGAGTCTGCTGAGGGACATAATAGAAGGTAGAGATGCAGAATATGTATTTGTTGAGTAATTCCTTTGTATAGTGTATGAAATGTTGATATCACACAAAGCCTTTATGCTAATGCGACTAAACTAGAATGATTGGCACATGAACTTTCCAGAAACGTGTGGTTTTCCTAGAAAAAGTCCCTAAATGAGAAAATCAATTGGCTGATGTTGTTTTCCACAAAGCAAACATGATTTTCATGGATTACATTGATCCTCTTACAGCTGGAACCAAAGAAGCAGCCGGTCCTCCCTTCTCTGTGCTGTGCCATCTGTGGACTGGGTTTATATTAGGAACTTGTGAATTTTAGGACACTGCTTCTCCTTCAAAAGTCATTTAAAGTAGTGATGGCCAAATGAAGCCTCATAAAGCATTTTCTTTATTTTATGAGTCCACTAGATGGCGCTTTTTGTTCAACAAAAGGTTGAAAGCACACTGAATTGCCATTCTTTGAGCCTCTCTCTTTAAACTATGAGCGCCATCTAGTGGGCTCAGAAAATAAAGACAGTGCTTCATGAGGCTTCATTTGGCCATCAGTAATTTAAAGAACAATCCAACATTGAGATAAATAACCTGGACAAAATGATGTTGTTAAGGACCATTGTTTGCTTTCCATCTATGCACAAAACACACCAGTACTAAGCAGAACCTCGGTCAACTTTCTCTTTCCTGGTATACTTCAACATGCTATCGAAGTTAATTTATGTTGAAAAGAAAACCAGATTTTGACGATGTGACTGGGGGACTGTCACAATCTTCACAGACACATTACATTGCATATAGTCACATCTTAAGTTAGCTAATGTTAGCTAAATGCTTGCTAACTAGCTACCTCGCTTGCAGAGGATTCAGCCTGCTGTCAGATCACTAACGTCAGCCAGGTTTTCTTCCTCCTGATTTCTGTGGTGATGTTAAAGTTGGGAATGACAGATAGATTGGCTGCTGACATATTTTCAAGATGACGTGTTTTATCGTTAGCGCGATCCTTGTGTGTTCATATTATCTCTGTAAGACTACATGCTGCCCCAAAGAAACTTTTGGTGGGTATTATTTGTATAGATATACATGACATCATTGTGAATATATCATTCCTTCACATACTGTGGTTGTTGCTGTCAACTTTTTGAAGCTATAGTGTCTGACGCCCGGAAACTATCAATTACACAATGCCGCACTGCGATACTAAGGGGGGCAGGACTTGGGATAAGTAAACAAGACCAGAGCCTGCGAGGCTAATTTATACAATGTAAAATGCCATCGGCTTGTGCTAATAACGTTAGCATGTTGTATATGTTGGGAAATCATGTCTAGCAAATGACGAGTGTTTTGTCTGTGTTGCCAGGTTATAATGAAACTGATTTGTGTCTTTACAGCACTTCCCAGTAGTGATGGCCAAATGAAGCCTTGTGAAGCATTTTCTTTATTTCATGAGCCCACTAGATGGCGCTTTTTGTTCAACAAAAGGTTGAAAGCACACTGAATTGCCATTCTTTGAGCCTCTCTCTTTAAACCATGAGCACCATCTAGTGGGCTCAGAAAATAAAGACAATGCTTCATGAGGCTTCATTTGGCCATCACTACTTCCCAGAGACCCCACTGCCAACTAGTGTTTTGGAGGTGTAACTGCAGAGTGACACAGACACACCACTGTACAAGAACTGTATAGATTCTCACAACGGTGTAGGCTGTAGCTAACACAACTATAAGTCTGCCTGTACTTAAATGATGTAGATGTGGCTGTAACGTTAATGATACTTTAATGTAGGCTGCTGATCATTTAAATCTTTCTCTAGATGTTAGCTAAATAAATATACTGCACTAAATGTTATCCAATTCATCAGACATTCTCTGAGAAGAGTCAGTTTGTTGGTGCAGAGCACAGAGACATGGACAGTGTGTAAACTATCACAGGCTGGTATAAACAGGACCTTGGGTTAGATAAGAACAACACCTGTAACCATGGTAACTTTACACATCAAACACCTCAGACTGCTTTAAAGATATAAACCATTAAAATCAGAAAAGACAAAACTAACAATACTCAAGAGTCTCAAACAGATGTCAAAATTAACAGTGCGTACTGTCTGCCGTCAGAGACGATCCTTATCTACAGACCAGAGAACACATGCACACGTTTCTGCCATCTTTTGTCACCCAGACTGAATCCTAACCTTACATTTTGTTCCTGGAAGAAAGTGAAACTGTTCTGCAATTGCTCAATAACAGCAGGAGACTGTAAACTTGTGGTACAGCTTCACAGAGGCTTCACATCTGGCACAGCCGAGCACACGGACGATACAGGAAACAGCATGAATACAGATAATGTACTTTAAACAATTTAAAGGTCTAAACATAGCGTGGAAATCTATTAACCTGTGTGTGTGAGTGTGTGCACCGCTGTGTGTGTGTTTAAGTACCTCGGTGCTCCACTGTGGGTTGACTGTGTTGCAGACCACTCCGGAGCGCTTCTCCTGGCCGTGGTGTGGCAGCGAGGGGAAGATGCTGTGCTTTCCAGGCTGGATGGAAAGCTTCAGGTAGGGGTCAGGGTTGAAGAACATCCCCTTCTTCAAACCAACTGCCTGGAGGTCTGAAAGAGGTGGACGGGGAAGCAAAGGAGAGGGTTATGGAGTGGCAAAACAATGGCTGTCCTCTGTTATAATAGAAAACTCTGATTCAGCTCACAAATTGCAGGACTTTCATTAGTGACTTGCAGCTATAGGATTTATCAGCATGGATCAGATGAGTGTTACACAGTGGCCAAGACGTTATTAACATCACTCTGCAATTGTCACAAATGAGCAGTGTTGTTTTATGTCTTTATATTTTTATTACATCTTCCGACAGAGGGCTGGAAGTGTGTGTAAAGGGTAGATGAAACTGTTGTAACATCCTTTAATGTATTTCTCGAGCTGTGTCAAGGTTGTTTTGTCCTTGGTTGTCTGGAATCTAAATTGACTTTCAAGTGGTTTGTGCATAATTTGAGGTGTGAAGGCAGCCGGAGGGGGATCCTCTCACCTAATCTAATGTGATATGTCATGTAAGCGTATACGATAAGAGACAAGCAAACGTTTCTGCTACAAGAGTGGTACAAAGTGGAGAGTCAAATAGAGAAAGGAAGATCTTCATTCATACCATAAGGGTCAAGAAATTTAATTTCAAAACCAGCCCAAGTGTCCCTGCAGTAATTTGGTGTCACAGTTAATCCCTCTGTTGATGTTTAAGGCCAATTGTGTTTTCAAATATCTGGTTATTTTAGGTCTGAACACCTTCTTAACTTACTTATGTCTATGAGAAAACTATTGGCAGAGTGTAGATGTCTTAAACAAGATTTCTCACATGTATTCAAAGTGCAGTTACGTGTTCTGTCCTTGTTGTTCACACGGGCGATGCCGTTTTGCCAAAATTAAATAATAAAATACAAAAACTAATAATGTCAGTGACATATACGCTAGTGATGGCCAAATGAAGCCTCATGAAGCATTTTCTTTATTTTCTGAGCCCACTAGATGGCGCTTTTTGTTCAACAAAAGGTTGAAAGCACACTGAATTGCCATTCTTTGAGCCTCTCTCTTTAAACCATGTGCGCCATCTAGTGGGCTCAGAAAATAAGGAAAAAAAAAACATGAGGCTTCATTTGGCCATCACTAACATAGGCACTTTGCAAACAAGAGTTACGTATATAACTACAGGTCTTTGAATTCTGGATGACTGCCAGACACAGTGCCTCTGGATTTCCGACGTGTGTTAGATCCAGGAAAAACAAAGAACTTTCTGTTTTTTATGTCTTTATTGGGGGCGGGTAACAGATCGAAGTGAACATGATGTGGCGATGTACTAAAGGGGTGTGTACCAGGCAACATTTCTTTTTGTACAGCTGTGGTTCTCAAAGTATAATGCATGAGTCCCAAGGGTGAGGGCAGAAGGTCGGTGTGAAAGGAAAGACATAAGACAAAGATACTGTGTGAGGTGAAAGGGACAGGTGCTTGCTCTAAAGACAATGGGAGTTGGGAGACCTTTTCCTCGAGACCTCTCTAACTTAAAAGAGATTTTATGGTTAAGGTTAAGAAAAAAGTCGTGGTTTGTGTTAAAAGTCAAGTTAAGGGATTCGTGGAAATTTCTTCAATATGAAAAATAAACATGAAAGTAATAACTGTTGTTTGGCTGCTGATTTGCTGCTGTGACACACAACTGATGCAATTAATGTATCTGAGCTACTTCCTCTGTGCTCATAATTGATCAGATCTGAAACACAGGGGCACTGATGTGGAGGTTATCATTATCTACAATGTCCATCACAGCTATAAATCTGCTTAGAAATCACGGAAACAGACGCTCCTTACAACTCCAGAACTTGTCTGAAAATCATCAGGTTTTTAAGTTTTCTTCTGTATCAAAGTCACCCAGTGACAGCTGTCTGTGCATCCATGGGAACACTGCAAACAGGCACTGCTAGTAGCTAATTCAGCATATTTTTAATGCTGCCAGTGTGCCAAAATATAGCAAAAAGAGTTGAAGTCTTTCCCTCCCATAGTCACCAGCTGGACCTTATATTGGAAACTCTGTACGGTAGATAACGGCAATAGTTTTTTGATCCCTTTTGAATTGTGCCATCAATTACACACACTGTGCTTGTAAATTGAAAAATAATCTTGCAAGCCAACATAGCTGCGGTTTCTCTCTCGCTGCAGCGATGATGCCTGTATGTTTCATATGTGGATAAAGCTACATGAGCAGCAGGTCCTGTTTGTTCATTTGCTTCACAGCTTATAAAAAAACACATTATGTAAGATGATGTTACATTTGTGTGTGGGATATAGCTAAGTTACCTAGCTAGCTGGTGTTGGCGATGTATACTGGACAAGACTTGGGATGAAATTCACTATAAAGTGTCACACAAAAGTAAGTAGTACTACCACAAACTGCTACTTTCTTGACCTGCAAAATTATTATCCTTATCCTATATGGTTAAAAAACTGACTCTTGTTGTTGACCGCTGTACATATTTTCCTGAAATAAGGTCCCATGGTGGACGCTGGAGGGGAAGGGGCTTAGCTTCACTTTAGGCCTAACTAGAATTATTGCCCCATGGTTGTATGTCTTTACACACCAGTTTACATCCATGTCTGTGAAAACATGGATGCTTCACACCCATTGTCCCCCCAGCAGTATAGAAGATCTATACCGTCGGCCAGAGAAGTGGTTTATGCAGAACATTATGATGTCACAGTGAAGCTGACCTTTGACCTTTTGGATATATAATGTCATCACTTCATTATTTTATCCTGTTAGACACCTGTGCAAAGTTTTGTCGTAATTAGTATATGAATTCTTGAGTTATGGCAAAAACACTCACACTGACCTTTGACCACAAAATTCTAATCACTTTATTTTTCAGTCCAAGTGGACATTCATGTCAAATATAAAGAAATTCCCTGAAGGTATTGTTGAGATATCACGTTCACAAGAATGAGACAGATGAGGTCACATAAACTAAACCTTTGACCACCAAAATAATCAGTTCATCGTTCAGTCCAAGTGAAGGTTTGTGCCAAATTTGAAGAAATTCCCTCAAGCTGTTCTTGAGATATCGCGTTCAAAAGAATGAGATGGATACAAGGTCACAGTGACCTTGACCTTTAACCACCAAAATAATCAGTTCATCGTTCAGCCCAAGTGAAGGTTTGTGCCAAATTTGAAGAAATTCCCTCAAGCTGTTCTTGAGATATCGCATTCAAAAGAATGAGATGGATGTAAGGTGACAGTGACCTTGACCTTTGACCCTTGTCCACCAAAATAATCAGTTCATCGCTCAGTCCAAGTGAAGGTTTGTGCCAAATTTGAGGAAAATTCCCTTGAGGCATTCTTGAGATATCGTGTTCACGAGGATGGGACAGACGTACATGTGGACAGTAGTGATGGCCAAATGAAGCCTCATGAAGCATTTTCTTTATATTGTCATGGTGTAAAGAGAGAGGCTCAAAGAATGGCAATCCACAGTGTGCTTTCAACCTTTTGTTGAACAAAAAGCGCCAACTAGTGGGCTCAGAAAATAAAGAAAATGCTTCATGAGGCTTCATTTGGCCATCACTAGTGGACAACCCAAAAACACAATGCCTCCACGCCAGCCGATATTATGTTTTAAAATTGGGCTCAAGTTGCAATCCACAGTGTAATTCATGGACAACATACTACATTATATTTCCCGTTGATGTACCTCAAAGCATTATGGGAATGAGAGTTCAAAAATTCAATCTTGTCTGTGTCAGACGTTAAAAACCCTTGGTCCAGTGGACAGAATTACCTGACATACAGTACCCTTGTAAAAGGTAAAGGACTGTTGCAATGAATGGTATAGACTGAACAAAATCAATTGTTAATAAAGTGACTTCTAGAATCTACTGACTCAAAAAGGTGGCCTTGGTATTACTTCCTGCTTCAGCTTCAGTATTGACATAGTATTTTAGTAGTAAATGTTGCAGCTAATCAGTTGGGCTGGCATCGATTTGAGCGTACTACTGCTTTAAGAGAGACAACACCGAAACAGGAGAGTGCTGCAGGTCAAAGGAAGGGTCAGATGAGGACAGTGTGTGACAGCATTGATCTAAAGGCATTGACTGTAGGGGTCAAGCAACAGAGGAATGTATAGAAAGAAAAAGACAGATGTTGGTATCCTACCTGACAGGGAAAAGTTAATGAGTCTCCTGTTGCCCAGTCCATGGTTGACTTCAGGACTAACCACTGGCTTTAATACCTGAGGACACACACACACACACACACACACCAAGAGTTAAGAACTGTCCTCACATGAAAAGAACATGAGAACACACTCAATTATCCCTTGTCTTCTCCACCAGTGTCTTTCTTCCTTTGCTGTGGGATGAATCTTTAATGATGCCAATGAGAAAAGTGGGTCACTGCAGCCAAATAACGAAATAAAAGCCATAAATAACTGTATACAAGTCACAACTGAGTAGCAAAAACAAACAGCAATTAATACCAAAAATCTTCAACACATGTAGGATTGATTTATGAGTAGAAAATTGACAATGTTTAATCTGTTTTCATGATTCAACACACAAAGATGTCAGACGTGTGTTTGAAATCATATTGTGTCTGAATCCTTTGTGTTTATGTAGAGACAACACAGCCTTCTGTAAAGCTCCGTTTTAAGTCAGCCTGACAGCGTCCTGCGATCAATACTTTATCTTCATTCTCCTGACATTGATTCTACAGCCAGGAAGAGGAGGAGCATGGGGATGAGGGAGAGACAGGGGCGCTGACGGAGAGAGGAGGAAGCGGAGGAGAGTGTGAATACGGCTGTGATGCGTCAGCTCCACCATACAGTGGAAACGTTTTGTTTGATGCACCTTGAATACTGAACCCCGTCAAACATGAGCAGGCAGAAAAACAGAAATGATGGGAAAGCGTTTACCCGATGAATAATTTAAGTCACGGGGACATTGCACAGTCAGAGTTTAAGTTTCTAACATTCTGGATTCTTCCCCCTGAGTTATTAACCTCTGTAAATACACATATTTTAGGATGTCACTAAAGTAAGAAATCCTCAGGATATAGATGTGAATAAATGTCCTTTAGATGTTAAAGGAAAGGTCACGGGATTACTGAAACTAACACTGTTTTTCACTTAGTATCAATGTGTTAGAATAAACCTAGTTTTTTTGTTTTAACATTGGACCTCATTCACAAGCATTTCATTATTTATCTTCCTAAAATAGTCTGGAGCACAACGATGAGTCTAAAGCCGTTAGCATGGCTGTATGATGGCTAAATGCTAACATCAGCATGCTAACATGATCACAATGGAAACATGCTAATGCTGAGCAGATACAATCCATGTTTACCCCCTTTGTTTGGGATGTTAGCATGCTAACATTTGCTAATTAGCACTAAACGCAAACTACAGTGAAGACTGATGGGAATGTCAGATGGTGAACAACATTAACATCGTGAGCATGTTAGCATGCTGGAGTTAGCATTTCACTCAAGGCACCGCTCTGTCTTTTCGTGCAGCCTCACAGAGCTGTTAGCATGGCTGTATACTAAATCGCATACTTCCGTTAGTACGCTTCAGTGTAGTACACTATGTACACTACGTACTTGTGGTGCACCAATTTTAACAGGCTAGTGTTTCAAAATGCGCACTGCCGTTTTGCATTCACTGGAAGTGATGATAGTGACGACAGTGACGTCTTCCTTTTAAATGGCGAATTGCGAACAGACAGTCAAGCATGATCACCAACATTTGACTGCTATCTCCACCCACATTTAAACCAAACTTACGCCACAACATCAGTGCTGATTAAACTGTGCTACAGTAGCTAAGAGGTAACGTTAGCACTCGCATTATTGTTTGTGGTTACAAATCATTACAGACCAAACAAACATTGCTTCTTTTCGACAACATTATTGGTACTTAGTGCAAAAAACACGTAGCCTAAAACTGACAGACTCCTTGCTGTCCTCAGCCGACAATAACTTTTGGACCGTTTTGAGTCACTGGATTTTCCCATACTATGCACTGCATACGCATTTGTGCACTCAAAATATCAAGCGATTTGAGTTAGTCTTTTTAAAATACTTTGTCATGGACCAAAATGCTATCAGCAGAAAATTCTATATGATACTAGAGCAAGAAGAAAAATCATAAGGTCACCTAAGTAATTATGCTCTGAGGAAACTAATATGCATACTTACGATCTTCACAATCTGGTCAGTGGTCGATTAGATACTTTATTATGCAGCTGAACAGACATACAGGGCAACAAACTGGCCAACATACACATCCTTACTCCGGTAATATCTACATAAAAACTAGAGACCATCTTGCAATAGGGTCACTCCAGATGTGATTCAGCCATCTGCAACTTAAAACAAAGCTGGGCCAGGGGGGTAAAGTCGGGGGACCAATGGCCCCTTTCTTACATCCTACTCCCCTACTTGTAGTGATGGCCAAACGAAGCCTCATGAAGCATTGTCTTTATTTTCTGAGCCCACTAGATGGTGCTCATGGTTTAAAGAGAGAGGCTCAAAGAATGGCAATTCAGTGAAGCTTTCAACGTTTTGTTGAACAAAAAGCGCCATCTAGTGGGCTCAGAAAATAAAGACAATGCTTCATGAGGCTTCATTTGGCCATCACTACCAACTTGTGGCCACTTGCTTCAAACTCGCAGTCATAGTTGCCACATTATTGCATTGACAAAATCTGTCCACAGACACACAGACATATATATACACCTGGCAAAATACTCCAAACAGACACACACAAAATTAAAAACCAATGTGACATTGTCCCAGCTGTGAGTGATGTTGACGTTGATGTGACATATGCATTCATTTTTATTGTACACAAAATCAGAGACAAAGTTAGGAGATTTTTAGGAGATATTCTCATCTAACACTGACTATGAATACAGAGTCATCTCAGACATACTACCTATTTGGTTAGCCATCGATGCAAAAGCAGTATGACATGAGCTAAGCAGTGAAATGGAGACAGTATAGGAAGATGTAAACAGCCAGTGGGTTAGAGTCTTCCAAAACACAGCTCTGAATGCTTATGCAACTGTCAGGGAACAAAAAAACAAACTGACAGTGGGAATGAAAAGATAGAGGAAATGACAGATGTTTGGACCAATTCATTTTAATGAGATGCTAATCTGCCTTTCTGAGCACTGTCAGGGAGAAAAGTGCCAGCGCGGGTCTCCTCAATGATTCTAATCTCACAGATAAACCAAATGACAATTTCATCCATCTGCAGCACACTTTATATAATCTACCATCCTACCGCAGAATATAGAGAAAGACCAAATGCTCAGCCGCTTTGAAATGTAAGAGGGATGGTATGTAGAATTCATGAGCATCCTTTAAGTGTTGCAAGAATCTTAAATGATGTAAGAGGAGAGAGATTTTATACAATGAAAGCACCACTCCTCCCAACCATGACTGGCCTGAGAGAGACAGCCTACATGTACAAAGTGGATCCACATCTGATTACAAATCAGATACACCAGGGCTCCAACCTCTGGGTGAGTGTGTTTAAGACATATTAATATCTCCCAGAGCCTTTAAGACAGTCAGGCTGAGTGATCTAACTCAGTTAGAGTGGATTAACAGAGACACAGGGTAGTGTATAGGAGGTTATATCAGCCCAGTGTTGAGAGGAGCCCTGGTGGGGGTGGTTTGTCAAATGCTATTATTTAATGTCCATCAGTCAGTGGTAGTCATGGGCCTGCTGCTATATGCCCCTCAGTGGAAATAACAATGAAGTTATCTTTCTCTTGTAGATGTTCTGTGGTAAATATGGAGGAAAAGTTAATCACTTTCGTGCAGGGCTACCCTGAGCTTTTAACTGTCCCATGGTCGATAATTTTGGCATAGTACACACTTATGCAACAGCACCTGGAAGATCAGCTCTGCAATCTGGTAAGTAGGCTAAGGTCGCTGAGAAACCTTGGACCCAACCTGTTTCCGTGCCCTTAAAAGTTGGCACAGTGTAGGTACAAGAGTATAGAGAGTATTGCTGGCGCGTTTTCCAGGCGGTTAAAGACATGACATGTGTACGGCTCTTTGAACTGGTAGATATTTGTACACTTAAGTGTGGATACTCAAGCTTGACAGGACCTGAAGGGTTATGCTGGGGTTAAGGACGGGTTCAGGCTATGACGGATCTGTTGTCTTTGTTGCGCTGATCTTGTTTAGTGCTGGGTCTTGTTTACATGACAACATATATGGACTCAACACAAAGGCTAGTTCGGGTGGTAAAGTAAGATACTAGCCCTTTTTAAATAGGAATTCTGCAAATTTGCAGGAAAGCCCAATCACTCTTTTTTCAGCATTGGCAGTATAAAAACAAAATTGGGGAGTGCAGCAAAATGCTGCCTACCTACTTTTGTTTATACAGGATGCGCCTTTTTTGGCGCAATGTGGGGCGTGAGCAAGTAACAAAATGTGTAGCTCAGCATGTGACGTAATCAGCCTTGGTCCGAGGGAAGCCGCGGCTGGTCAGTCCTTCAGCGATTCTCTCGTAAGTCGGCCCGTCCTTCACCCTCCCCGTCATCTGACGGTTAATGGCCTCTTCGTTTGCAAGGACAAGGAGGGCGTGCATTTCCTTGTCTCCCCAGTTGCTCATCTTTACAGTGTCTGTCAGGTTTGCGTTTCCCTCTTGCTACTAGCTGCTCGCTAATTCCTGCTATCAGCTGGTTCCTTTTAGTCTACCCACCAGTGGGTCGCACGTGCGGCGTCATCAACAGCTCCTCCTGTGGTGGAAGGGCGCCTCGTTCTTTTCAAACCAAAAAGGTTCCGCCAATATGTTTACCCCTACGCGGCGGAAAATTGGGCACCTCGGATCAACTCGCCAATCCGGCTCTGTGTGTGTAAATGCTTGCAGCTTGCTGGCAAAACGGCCAAACATTAACCGAAAATCTGGCAGTTTAAAAGGGGCTAATGGTTGCTAGTTCACGTTGGACGACAGCAAAATACATCATCAGCTAGCATTACCAGATGTTTGGTGTACTTGCTCAGGACATTGTGAAACTCAAGCTAGCGAACGGGGCTTTAGCTCTGATGGAAGACCGATCCAACAGAGATAATAACGCCAAATAAACCACTGAGGTTGAATTTATGTAAATAGTTGAGTTAACAGCAGTTTAAGAAGTTTGTGGAGATGAAGACTTGACATTTGGCAATACTAAGACTCAAAACGTATTGTGTATAACTGCTAATGATACTGCATAATGTGTGTGTGACGTGTGTCTTCAAACAATTTACCTACATAAAACAATGCCTTCTGGCGGACATTTACATGGAACATGTTATTTTACGTTAATTTATAATGATTGTATTTCTATTGAAGTTAACAAGTATTAGTGTTCTGTTATCTATTTGCTGTTACCTCTGATGGCAATGCTACACAACAGCTAATCTATCGGCCCACTATTCGTATAATATATCCATCTTTTTACGGTTGATACGGTTGATTTGACGAACAGGAGTCAGTCTCTGCGGGCAAAAAGTGGCAGTCTCACTTATGACAAGTCTCCGCATACAGTCACTCCACCCAGCTGTTGTTTGCTGAAAAAATCTTCATGCATGTAACTTACTCTACAACCACAAACTTTTGTTTTTGCAATTGTTTATGTGCGAATTTAAAAAATGAAACACAATGTTCATTAGTGAGCTTTAGAGGTGTTGGCAGGCATTTTTTCCCACTCTAAACAGAGCCAAGCTAACCATTCCCCCTTGTTTCAAGTCTTAATGCTAAGCTAGGCTAACCCCGTCCTGACTCCGCCTCTAGATTTAAGAAACACATAAGGTTGAACCAGCCAAAAAATTAGAACAAATTATTCATCAAAACTAGTTGTAGCTAAAAATATGTTCTGTAAACTCACAGTGACCTTGACCTTTGACAATATTCTTACTAGTTTATTCTTAAGTCAATTTAAAGTAAACTTGACTGCACCTAGCTGGTTATAATTATTTATGTGTTGTTTTGTTCTTTCATGGTCGAATGCAAAAAAGAAAGAGGTGGCATGGTGGTATGATACTATCTCATATAAATCACAGGCCCCTGAATAGAATCAAAGCAACAGTCATATCAAGACAGACTTCGTGATATCAGCATATATTGTATTGTTGTCCAAAGAATCAATTTAACATCGTAATGTGGTGAAACTAGTGATTTACAGCCATACTTATTATCGATCAACTAAACAGGTAACAGATTAAAATGCAGTCTAACGTATCTGTCTCTTAAGATGCTGCACAAAAACAAAGGCAAACGTAGACGACTGAATGAGCTGTCAAATGCGCATGTGTAAGACAACAGAGAGCCATGGACAGAGTGAGTTTGTATGGTTACCCAGGCTATCCAGCTGAGCCTCGTCTTCCTCCCGCTTCTTCTCTCAGGATGACTGGGAGACAGCAGTCCCAGCTGGAGACACATGCCGTCCATCACACCCATACAAATCAAACGCTGTGTCTTCTCTGTCAAGAGTCAACAACCGGCAAAGCAGACAAATCTCCCTCCGCTGCTTTCCTGTCTGTCCATCTCCTCTACGTGTTTTCTCCTCCTCGTTTCTCCTTTGTTGTGTCGACCTCCCGCAGTTTGACCTGGTGCTTTCCAACGCTCGTCTCCAAAAACCTCAATGACTTACCTGGAATGCCTCTCTTCTATCTCTACTCTTCCCTCTCTCCCTGTCTCCCTTCCTATGGCGGTTATTTTTATTCGTTTGTCCTCAGGAAGCAAGTACAGATCAAGTTCTGGGCCCATCAGCATTTCCAGGGGCCCAGAGCAGCAGAATGGGAAGGCAAACAGTGAAACCCAATCACCTAGCTGGACACCCTCTGGATAACACGCTCTGACTGATAAAGGCTTTAGAAGGGCAATATTGATATGCTGATAGGTAATATGTGATGCTACTGCTCTAGAGATTTTCATCTGAAGATATTCCAGTGGCAGTTTTTCATGTGACGCTATCCAGGAACGCTGCTTATCCAGTAACCAGCCATTATCTGACTCCTAGAGAGTCACAGATATAGAGGCCGTAGGTCTGGATATCTGAAGTGATGAAAGAGATGCTCAAGTAGTGAAAGGTAGACTGGATCTACAGTGGCAAAGCCGTCCACATGTCACCAGGCTTAAATGGACAAAACAGACTTCTTGCTTTTCTAATAGCAGCAAGATAAATGGACTGCACTTGTATGGCGCTTTTCTGGTCTTCCCGACCACTCAGAGTGCTTTAACACTACATATAACATTCACCCATTCACACACTGGTGGCCGAGGCTACCATACAAGGTTAATGCAACTCAGTGACCATTCACTCGCACTCACACACTGATGGAACAGCCATCCGGAGCATTTCGGGATTCAGGATCTTGCCCAAGGATACCTTGACATGTGGACTGGAGGAGCCAGAGATTGGACCACCTATATTCCGATTAGTGGTGGACCTGCTCTACCTCTGAGCCTCAGCCGCCGCTGAGTTGCTAAGTGTGGTTCATTTATGGATGTGTGTCAATGAACAGAACATAATGTGAGCTGCTGTATGTTTTGCAGTTCATCAAATGTAGTCACTTCATGTGTTGTTTTCTAACCACATTGATCTACATGTTCTTTTAGTAGTGATGGCCAAATGAAGCCTCATGAAGCATTTTCTTTATTTTCTGAGCCCACTAGATGGCGCTCATGGTTTAAAGAGAGAGGCTCAAAGAATGGCAATTCAGTGTGCTTTCAATCTTTTGTTGAACAAAAAGCGCCATCTAGTGGGCTCATGAAATAAAGAAAATGCTTCATGAGGCTTCATTTGGCCATCACTAGTTCTTAGTACTCAAAACACATTATGAGCTATTGGAGCAGCTCAAAGTGTTGATAACAGGTGGCAACCTCCAGGGCTGAAAAATAAAGCCAAGGAAGAAGTGCCACAAACAAAAGCTGTTTCTCAAATGGCCAAGTGAGAATTTGTGTGATGTTTTTCATGCAATAAGTCAGTACAGACTAAATAACAGGTTCAAGTTTAGCCCTGTTGCTTGTTTTTTTTATCCTTCTCAAATTTAAAGTTTTAAATGCCTCTGAAACTCTAATTGCTATTTTCAAAAAACAGTACAACTAGTCCATACCCATTGGTAGCTTTGTCACCTTCTACCTATGCCAATCCTCAATGCCTATGTGCAGTTTCACATAGATTGACCACGTCAGTGAGTAGAAAAACGTGGGACAGACAGAATGACTGACTGACAGAATGACACACTGACAGTTTCCGTGATTATGTACAGCATAC
>NC_065516.1:34285761-34336157 GCF_006386435.1 Epinephelus moara | reverse complement strand
GGGGGTGGGGGTGGGGCGGGGACTGAGCTAGGGGGTGCGAGTGCGCATGCGCCGAGGCCTCTACTGTAGCCTGGGGAGTCGATAATGGCGGACAATTTAGTCTCGAAGAAATCAAAGAATGCACCACTATGGCAACACTCTGGCTTTGAGCAAGACGAAGGAGGCAACCCTTGTTTGCACTGACTGAGTAAGCTGCAAAATTTATTTGTAAGGAATAAAAGAAACAACGTGTTACTGTCACTCTGTTGTCCTAAGGTCGTTTTTTATTTTAAATGAGTCAACTGGGCCCCCAAGTAGCGATAATCTGGTATTACCGACTTGATGCGGTTTTTCACAAAAACCGGACCGTTTTTTTTCCCTCATACCGAACCAACCCTAGTGATGAGCCACGCCCTCCGCAATATTCATTGCCTTATAGAAGCTCAGTTTTAGTAAGTTTTCCAACTTTTGCCAAGAGGGAACTTTAGATATTGCTCCCTAGATTATGTTCACCCAGTTTCATGCAGATCGCTCAAACTTCCTACGAAGAGATCGATTTGAAGTGTTTTTCAAAAAATTCAAAATGGCAGAAAATCTATATAAGCGGAAGATATGGGTTCTTGAGGCAAATGTGTTCCTCATGAGGAGAGGCATCTCTGTGCAAAGTTTCATGTCTCTACGACATACGGGGCATGAGATATGCACATTCAAAGTTTGACATTTCAATGGGTTGCTATAGCGCCCCGCTTTGGCCAATTGATGTAATATTGCTTCATTGGCATCCTCCCATGACCCTCTACCACTGTGCCAAATTTCACATGGATTGACCAAGTCAGTGAGGAGAAAAACGTGGAACAGACACACACACAGAGTTTTGGTCATTATATAGTAAGATAAGGTGATTTGTATAGACCGCACACAGACAGACATACTCAGAGAGCTATTTATCTCTTCACACTGAAAAACCTCTCTTGGATTAAAGCGGAAATAGCCGAGTTGTTTGGCTTTAACTTATCACTATGAAGTAACTGCTGATTGCACAGTGTAATGGCTTTAGAATAATGGCACCATCGTTGTTTAGACTGGTTCCATATAAACCGTGCTTTCACCATGCAATTCTGTCTGCCACTCCATTTATGACACAAATAAAGTGCATCAACCATTGCACAAACACAACAGGAAGAAGACAGCATTTTTGTTTTCCTTGACTCGGCTACTGCTCCTATCAACTCTGCAAAATAAAACTAATCTTTCACCTCTCTTAGCTGGGGATCAGAGTTCAGAGACACTGAAAAGTTTGCTGCTGGGCAAAATCGTTAAAGTTCTCTGGACGTTTTTTTTATGCAAGATTAGGATTTTTTTTGACCTGAGAGTTTGTAATGACTGCCATTGATATCACAGATGCTTCTCTGGATCTGGGGTATGAGAGTGTGTGTGTGTGTGTGTGTGTGTGTGTGTGTGTGTAGGAAGTATATAAGTATTGTCACTGTAGGAAAGTCATACACACATACACTCACACACATCTGAACATGTTAGTACAGGTAGAGGAAGTCACACTAGCATCAGCAGATCAGCTGTCACAATATCATTAGCTATATGCACAGCTCCGCGCTGACCAGTATCATCCAATTATTCGTTCATACACGTGTATTAAATCTGTCAGCTCGTTATTACTCCAGTGATTCTTTAATGCACTGATACACTGACTGCTGCTGCACCTCCCTCCAGCAGCCCAGCCTCCCCCTCATGTCACTGAAGCTGTAGTATTGTTTTCTCGCTAAGCTCTTCGTTCATGTACATTTCTGTATATCTGATCCGAAGTGTTACAGGGATTATCTCAGCAGAATCCTTCTCGCCGCTTAAATTCTTTGAAAGCTCGATCAAAGCGCAGAGCCTCTTCCTGCAAAATGAACGGTCAATTCTTTGACGCGTCTCTGACTCCAATACACTCAGTGGCTTCTCACGCAGGGTTGTACTTTAATCAGAGGTGTAGCTGCAGCGTAGCTACTTCAGGAGTAGCTCATAGCCTCGGAAGCTACAATCACAACGCCGCGTCCTCCCCACTAAGGCTGACTGACATGACTGACTGGCGTGAACAGAAAGAAAGAAGCTGGGCTGCCATTCAACAGTGACCGATGAAGCTTCGCAAATCTCAGAAAGCTGCACATGTCCAAAAAAAGCTTAAAGGTGTGGAGAGACTCACAGGTGCAGGGCCTTTCTTTATAGTTATGCTGGGTGTGGTTGCCCTCAGCGCTCCGGTGACACCGTGGTAGTACCTGAAGCAGACCTGCGTCTCAGCTGAGGACACACAGATGGGAGGGAAGGGGAGGTGGCAAAGACGGAGAGAAGATTAAACAAGAATTAGTTTCCTTTCACCAACACTGAAATAATATCATATAAAGATAGAGATAAAGGATAAAAAAAATTTGCCTGTTTGTGATCTATTCAAATGATCTCTGATCGGTGATATTTATCATTTCTGAGACTCCATAGCCTTCCAGATAATAGGGGAAGTGGAGCAAAAAAAAGGCTTGGGGGACACAAGGAGATTAAGGTCATGGTAAAGCTCCGTGTTTTTCTGCTTGTTTGGCCAGACACACTCAGATGGTTTGACAAGAAGAGGGGGAGCACACAGCAACACTGCATGCAAGTGACTGAATGTATGCCTGCAGTCCGACTTGAGTCATCAGTGTCTGACAGACGGGGAGGCAAAAATATACTCACTCCTATTTGCACAACTTTGAATTGTAACTGGAAGTAGTTAAAGTTTAAAGGTATACTGAAGGATTCTCTCTCAATCATCACCTATGACTAGTGATGGCCAAATGAAGCCTCATGAAGCATTTACTTTATTTTCTGAGCCCACTAGATGGCGCTCATGGTTTAAAGAGAGAGGCTCAAAGAATGGCAATTCAGTGTGCTTTCAACCTTTTGCTGAACAAAAAGCGCCATCTAGTGGGCTCAGGAAAATAAAGAAAATGCTTCATGAGGCTTCATTTGGCCATCACTATCTATGACCCAGTAGAAGTGCGTGTCAGTGTATTCATCTGCAGAGACTCTGCCCTCTGCCTGTATTTGCTCATTTTCTTCTAATTTTGTGATGTTGGGGACTTTCCTGGGCTCCACACACAGCTTATGTCGAGACTTTATAAGAAGTTAGCTACGTACAGTAAATCACAGAAACAGTGCTGATAAAATTCAAATATAGCGAGGCGAAACACCAAGCAGACACAGCTTGTTCTGACCAAATGTCTCCCCTTCTGTTCCTGAGATATGACGCTGAGTAATGGCCACAAAAGTGTTTTATGCAGAACATTATGATGTTACAGTCAAGCTGACCTTTGACCTTTTAGATATAATATGTCATCACTTTATCATATTATCCTGTTAGACATTTTTGTGAAGTTTGTCAAAATTAACGTATGGATTCTTGAGTTATGGGCAAAAACCTCACACTGACCTTTGACCTTCGACCACAAAATTCTAATCAGTTCATCCTTCAGTCCAAGTGGATGTTTGTGCCAAATTTGAAGAAATTATCTCAAGGTGTTTTTGAGACATCACGTTCACAAGGATGGGACAGACACATAACCCCAAAAACATAAAGCCTCAGGCCACAGCTAGTGATGGCCAAATGAAGCCTCATGAAGCATTTTCTTTATTTTCTGAGCCCACTAGATGGCGCTCATGGTTTAAAGAGAGAGGCTCAAAGAATGGCAATTCAGTGTGCTTTCAACCTTTTGTTGAACAAAAAGCGCCATCTAGTGGGCTCATAGAATAAAGAAAATGCTTCATGAGGCTTCATTTGGCCATCACTAGCCATAGCTATCGCTGGCGCATCAAAACACTTGTTCCTCATACTGTCTGTGCTGGAACACTAGTGTTCAACCTCTGCAGGAAACACTTTGTTTTAGTATTTAAGCTCCCCTCACAAAAAAAGCGCAGTCTGCTCTGATTAGTCAGAGTTCCCAGGTCTTCCATATCTCAGAGTCTCTGCACTGTCATTGCAGCACTTCCCAGCATGAAAAATCACAAATAAAACACAACCGGACATGCTCCACTAAGCATATGATTTAAAATTTGGGGAGAAATGAACAGCATCATCAACCAGATTTACATGTTTCCCTCATGTTAGCATGTAGCTTCATTTAGCAGTGTGGGCTATATAATGTTAACATTTGCAGTAGACTGAGGTTTTACTTCTAAATACGTTTACCTAATTATTTAAACTTTGGCTATGTTTATTATGAACATCCTTTATTGTACCATTATATATAAGACATAAAATATGTAAAAGTACAAAAGGTCGCCTTTAACATTGGGAATGGTTGCATATTTTTGGCACATACGTAAAGGAAGCAAAGGGAAAAGGAGCTGTGTTTAATATAAGATATGACATAGATATTACTATATGTTAGATACTACAGTGTGACTCAACAGGATGAAACTGATATTCATAATCTGTGCGGGAAGAGTGAGATCAGATTAGTGAGATCATTCTGAGTCAAAGGTAGGGAGGTATGGTTCAGCAATCCCTTTGACTCCTGTTTATTTTTTAATTTAATTTTATTTATTTATGTATTTAAAAAGCATGAAAACCAGTTAGAGACGCAAACTTTTTATCATACAATTCTGTCTAGTTGTTAACAGTTAAAGCAGTTGCATAAATTGTATGGGTTTAAATACCATGTAGTTATAATGCTGTTTCAGGAGCTTTTCCATGCTTACAGGAATACTTGTTTGAGAAAATAATTTACACTTGCAACAGTTTCAGCCCCATAAAGCCACCTCCACCTGCGATATCGAGGCTGGCGCTGCTAAATGGAAACACCTGTACGGCTTTACACTGATAAATGCATTCTGTTTCCTGTGTGCATCCGCTAAGTCTCTCTCACTCATACACACAATTCCCCATGTCCCTAAACGCAGCGATGGTGCACCATTTGTCACCGTCTCCCCGCCCCCACCCTCTCCCTCTCTATAATGATGTGCCTCTGTAAGCAGCCCTGTTAGTTTTCCACAGGCTGAGACTTCACATGCTGCTGCGGCACTGTCTGCGCTTATAGGATCAATCCACTGTGTTATTTGAGACAGAAAATAAAAACACCACTATGGAGACAACCTGGCACTAAAACTGGAGACAAGCAGTGACTGCATTCTGATGACCACTTATATCTGACCACATACTGCCTGCAGCTTTGGGTGCTTTCACACCTGTTTGGTGCAGTTTTAACTAACAACCGGACAGAGACCGCTTTTGTCCCATGTGATAGTAGCTATGTGACATTTGTAAGTAAATTCAAACGCTTAAAGGAGACCTCTTATGCTGCTCCTTATTTCCTGTCACATATATCATGTTCCAACGTCAGACGTTTGTATTATATGTAACCAAAGTTTCAAATAATGAGGTTAACATATATAAACATAAACTGCTACATGAAGCTAGATGCTAACATCAGGAAAACGTGTATTTTGGTTGATGTTAATTTCTCCCTGATTTCGGATCATACTCCTGCCGAAACATGTCTGGTTGTGTTTAGAAGTTTTAACTGGTGATTGTTAACAGGATAAAGTGCTGTTATACACACTCGGTTGCAAATACACTGCTGCATGTAGCTACATGCTAACAGTGGTGATTTTTTAATGGTAAAAAAGTCCTGTTTTTTGCAATTATGGTGCAGAAACATCGACATGCAAAGAACCAAAAACAGAGCAAACTGGGCTTATATGGGAGTGAGGCTTAAAGATACAGGCGCTAAAACAGAGCGTCTCAGACAGAGGGTGAACACAGGTGTTAAGTAGTGATGGCCAAATGAAGGCTCATGAAGCATTTTCTTTATTTTCTGAGCCCACTAGATGGCGCAAAAGGTTTAAAGAGAGAGGCTCAAAGAATGGCAATCCAGTGTTCTTTCAACCTTTTGTTGAACAAAAAGTGCCATCTAGTGGGCTGATAAAATAAAGAAAATGCTTCATGAGGCTTCATTAGGCCATCACTAGTGTTAAGCACAGAGAGTACGAGGAAAATAAAGTTGCTTTTTTTTTTTAAAAGCATATAAACATGCTCTAATAGAAACCCGAAACACAATTTTGACCCTGAAAATAAACATGCCCCCTTTAAACCAACATTAATTGCTATCTTTGGCCACTCAAAAGCAGGGCAACAAGTTCGAAACACAACACTGACAGATTATCATCTTATTTATTGAGCTGATTTTATTGAGAATCTAATTTCCCTGGGGAAATATTTCTTTTTTGTGCTAAAAACACAACAACAAAAAAACCCACATAAGAGTAATTGCTACTTACAGTCACTGAAGTTTGCGCTGGAGTCAATTTTCCAAACGATCTGTCCCTTGTGAGATCCATTGATGCCTCGGTTCTTGTAGTCCAGAAAGTTCTCAGACAAAGCCTCATCTGGAAAGAGATCAAAATGTTGAAGCCAGACTGTAACTCTGACTCTCCAGAATTGACCCTTCACTAAGCCCCGCCCCCTTTATGATGGTTCACCAAGCTGTTTAAGTAACAGCTAACTGCAATCCCTGAAGAAATGTCATCATATTTCTGGAAAAAATGAAACAGTGATTCCAGAGAGAAGCAGACAGACTACAGTCTGAGTTTGAAGGATATATCCAGGATGTCAAACTGACTGACCATCTGAACACTAGTGATGGCCAAATGAAGCTTCATGAAGCATTTCTTTATTTTATGAGCCCACTAGATGGCGCTTTTTTTTCAAGAAAAGGTTGAAAGCACACTGAATTGCCATTCTTTGAGCCTCTCTCTTTAAACCATAAGCGCCATCTAGTGGGCTCAGAAAATAAAGAAAATGCTTCACGAGGCTTCATGTGGCCATCACTACTGAACACTGACACAAGGTAAGTGTTTTATCAGCGACTGTACATGGTAACTTTTGAGGCTGATGTCATGAACTATACTGAAATGATTATTATTTATGTTGTAACAATCAATGTCATCATGTCCTATCTCACTTACCAATAAGGTACATGCCAATCCAGTCTCCAGCATCCACCTCCTCCTTGATGTCCCATGTGATCACCAGGTCTTCAGACTGACCTATAGTGTAGTGGGAGGAGCTGATGGTGAGGGTGGAGCGAGCGTCCGGGGAGACCAGATCGGTGTCGCTGGTGGAGCGCGACAGCCCCAGCATGAAGGCCTCCTGGTTCAGACCATTGACGGTGTAGGTGTCCGGGCCGTAGCTGTGACGAACCGCATCCTTGCAGCGCTGGCGGGTCTGGCTGCTGCGGGTCGGGGAGGCCATGGCCGCCAGCCCCAGGAACCGATTCTGGTACAAGTTCTGCAAGGAAATACACAGCGAGAAGCTTTTAGCCAAATAACTGGTAAAAGGTGTCTATAGTCTCAAAAAGCAGAACAGGAGCAAGAGTCTTCCGCTGTCAGGCTCCTCTTCTGTGGAACCATCTTCCTGTTTTGGTCCAGGAGGCAGACACCATCTCCACTTTAGGTTATGGTCACAAAACACAGGACTTTTTCCAGGACTTTTAACGCAGGAGCCTGATGTTTGGAATCAAGTGAACTTTTAGCAAACTTTGAGTAATCTTAAGTAACGTCCTCAACATGTTTCTTTTCTTAAACCCAACCACAGTAACTTTATGTTAAGTATGTCACTTCACGTTAAGTACGTCATTGCTGCGGCAGGTGCTCCGTCCCCACCGATGATAGTAATAGGACTATCACTAATAACTGTTACTGTACCACGTGTAGACAAATACTGTATATGTATATATGTGCCTACACATAACATATGAAGCTCAGTACATGTATGCCAACCTCATATGGGTAAATTCTGCCTCACTTTCTCCACTGCCAGAGCTTCCATGTTCTTGGCCCTATTTGACTGGGCAACAGAGAGTTCCAAAGATATGATGTCATACAGTAGGGTAACCTGTTGAGTTAAACGCAACTAAAGTTTACCGTTTACTGTTGAAATCGTTGTCGTATAAACAGGACCTAAGATCCTTTGATGATCTTAAGACTCCATCATCTATAACACAGGAGAGTGTGGATGCCAGCATTAGACCATGTGGGAAAAATAACCAGTTTCCCATTCATATGTATAGAGTGAGCAATAATAGGGACACATTTTGTTTGGCAGTATCCGAGGGGTGAACCATAAAATATTAGTGCTTCCAGTTTAAAAGGGGAAACCACACTGCACTCAGACTGGAGCTGAGGCGTGTTTGCATCTTCAGAAAACTGACTTTTGAGGGGGCGGAGCATAAATGACAGATGGTAAAATTTAAATCTAGGACCAGCACATCACAGTTAAGTTTGACTGTGACTGTGATTTCTCTTTACTCTATACCTTTGTTGGACCTAGAACATCTGCCTCTTGTCTCTGACATTTACTGCTGATGTTTCAGATATTTGAAAGACTTTCTCCTGTTGCTGCCCTGGAAATATGACCACATGATGTTCTCCTTTGATGTTCATAGTCTGTGCTGCCACTGTGTTCTTTGGTTTTTGATGGAAACCTGTGATATCAGACTGCAGTATCATTTACAGTCCTTCACAATGACAGTGGCTGCTGATATTTGATGCTGTGAGGGTAATTTTGAGCTTTGAAAAGCGTAACAACAACACTAAATAAAGATGTTGCAACCAGGGTTGGGAATTAGCACCAGCCACCAGCCAAACGCTGTTAAAATATGCATGTGGCTGCTAGATTTCACTCACCTGCAAAAAAACAATGGTTATCTATTGAGTGGCAGGAGGACAAAAGAGTAAACTTCCAATCCTGGTTGCAAAGAACGACAAAGTACCATCACTGTGGTCTCTCTGTCACGACCGACTTGTATATTTGATAGTTGATCCAGTATTGAAAACATTTTTTAAGCTTGCATCATGTTAACATGCTGAAACATGTTCACACACAGTGGCAGAGTAATCATTCGGACTATCACACTGAATGCACAAAAAAGTGAAACATGCGTGTCTGCATGCATCAACACATGTTTTGGACCAATGCACACAAATTAAACAGGCAGAAGTCCGTCACTGGGGCCGTTTAGAGAAGCGGTGGTGATGACACTGACACTGACATGACCCAGCAAGCAATAGTCGTGATTTAAACGTATTGGCTATATTTAGCTCCGATTTAGTCTAGCTACATGTAACCCAAATCTAGCCGATTTAATTTTGAAATTGATTAAATGTAATTTTCGCCATTGCAGATGGCGTGCGGTATGATATTCAATCACGTATGGAGAGTCAACAGTAATTAAAATATGTTTATCTCCATTTTTTGGACATGGTCTCTACATAGCTGTATAATTAATGACGTCTACACTTTGGCTATGGTTAGACGTCTACCAAATTTTCACTGACAGCCCAAATTCAGCCGTGATTTAGCCTAGACGTCAGTAGACGGCTATTAGACGTTTTTTAAACCAAAAAATGCTTGCTGGGGATTGTTCATATAAAGGGAGGCCACGAGGATTTCAACAAATGTTAGCATAGCTTTAGTACAGCACTATTTTTTTTAACCCTGAAAGTTTTAAATGTTGACCTCTTAATTTTTTTTTATATACATATATGAGCCCATGCTTGTTTGTAGAGTAGCTAAAGTGGAATGGATGGTAGATGTGTAGCAGGGGATGGGACATAAATCCAAATGATCGATTGGTTCATTGAGGTAAAGTTGCTTTGTTCATCTGAATGTTTCACTGTCGTTCGGGTCATCTCTAACACTGACACATGTAATCATTGTATGTCTGCTAAAACCATCCACTAGCTCTGTCAGAATCTGAACTGATTTTCAAAAATGTGTCTCTTTAAGGCATTTCAACGGCCCGTCTCAAAGGTTGATTCTTGACAATACACTTTAAGCCTGAGCGCACTGTGAGATCTGTAAGTGGGACAGTCTGTCGTTCCTGGGTCATGGGTGGTTGGTGACTACATTTGTGTCCACACTTAGTTCACTTCAGAAATACTGACATCGGCAAAGACCACATAAATTAGCCTAATACACATGCTCAATGCTCTAATCGTAAAGATTGTTAGTATATTAATCACAGTTTTTGTTACCAGTGGAATTTGTCTTTCCCACACCAGACTGAAACTGTCTACTCCATAAACATAAACTGCAAACTGAGTAGAGGGGTGGAACATTTACATTAACACTTTATAAAACAACTAAAAAACAAGGCGTTTCTGTTGTTTTAATTCACTTAGTGTGGGTGAACAACTGTCCAGCCTGACAACACCACAAACTACAGCCTCAGAAATCACTCTGATGTTGAATAAAATCTTGTCCACTGACGTTTTTCTAATTGGTTTTCATTAGATGTTACAAAGTATTCACAGTACAATCTTATATCGTGTTCACACCGGGCACGAATAAAACAATTCGCACAAGTGAATTACATGTAAAGTCAACGTAAAGATGCAATTAGCCACAAATTCCCACTGGGCAGCGCCATGGAGACAACGCAAAATACACAAATTGGGTGGCGTGAATTATGAGAGCACCAAAATTACCCGTCATGTGCTTATTTGTGAGAGTTGGAAAAATCCTAACTTCAGTGACCAGTTCGCTCCGTGATTGTCAATCAGCACAGGGATCCTCTGGCGACATCTGACGCCAAGGACGTACCAGAGGAAGTTCATTCATCAATTCAGCAATTTTACGTGTGTATGGTGCGAATTATTCGTTTGTATGAAGTGAGTCAACACAAAATATTCGGGCATTCAAACACAAACATGTGTGAACACTTTAGACTTGGGCTTCAGATTATTTTTCATCACGAGCGGCTTTTTGGTTTAGATGACACTCATATTCATAAAAAATACATTATCCGGACTGGATACTGGTTTCATCAGAGAAACGACCCAATCCTACTGGTGAACCTATTTGATAAATACTGCAGCGACCAGCATTCAGTTAATCAAAGTAAGAACCAGTGAATGTGAAACTTTCAGCACCTGTGAACATGTTTAACAGAGTGGCATGACCCACTCAGAATTTAGTGTCTGCTCAGCATGGACGCTGTGATCACTGCAAGATGCAGCATCATTACCAGCACATCCAAATGTGAGGGAGAGTTTTCCATCCTGGGATCTCAGATCAGATCAGAGGATGCTCTAGTTGGAAAGGAGCTTCAGGGCACGACTCAGCCAGCCTTGACGCATTGGTCTAAATGTTGAGGCACTTTGTTCGTGCAGCGGGTGATGAAGAAAGGTTATCTGCACGCACTGTACAAATTTCATGTGCTGGCTTGTGACACCATGTTACATGAATATTAGTGAAAAGCCAGAATTGTTACTGATTAGCTGAGGGTTATATCTGTATCTTGTTTTTTTAAATTGATTTTCACATTTATATTTAGCCTGGAAACGATCACATTTAAAACAGTGAATGTCAGAACAAAATGTATTAAAGTACACTGAACATGAATATATATAGGTGCAGGCACCAGCCTTTAAAATCCCATAATCCTAAAGACACACTGGGTGGTGGTAAGCAGGCAAATGGAGAAGGTGGTGGGTGATGGTGGTGGCAGGTGGGGGGGCACTGACCTTGATACTACAGAGCTGCATCAGCATAATGACCAGTCAACCCAAAGCAGACCAAAACCTGAGGGAAGTGGGAGGAGAAGGGCGGCGTGTTACAAACCACAGAAACAAAAAGCAGAGGCAGTGAATGTAGCAGGTGGGAGTCAAAGTATGGCGTTCGTGTGCAGGGGGGGAAAACAGCATAATCAGACTTTCATACTTCATCTTTGTCAGATAAAAATATGAATAATTGAAAAGATGCAGAAGCACAGATGGACAAACAGGAGCAAACAGAGAGACAAAGACACTGTGACCTCCCCACAGAGACATGGACAACAGAGATATACAGGAATGAACAGACACAACATCAGAGCGTCTCATGATGTTTAACTGAAACATATCACATGGTTCACATTGCTGCAGCGGAGAGGCAAGCCTGCAAAGGAAGGAAGTATTAACAGGATTATGGTCTTTTAAATGTGATCTGGTCACGACATGGCTCACCTCTGGTAGGATGGCTATCATGCAATATGACTGTTAATGGGCTGTAATTCACTGACTACCTTAACATTCACAAGATATTCCAGTTTTTGCCCTTATTCCAAAAAAAAGTCAATATTTGTATTCGCCGTTTACATGGCTAATGAAAATGAATATTTCGGTAATACTCCTGTTTGCATGTCGACGCCACTCTTGGCTGTGTTGACAGGTTGATGCCCTAACATGTTGTTTATCATGTCAAAATATGGAAAAGCTTGTGTCACTTCAGTTCTCTGTGTCAAAAAAGGAATAGGAAAGTTTTCCAGCGGTGGTGAGCTTCTTGAAGCGTGTGAACACAACCTCCCTGCCTTCAACCACCTTCTTGAAAAGATGGCTGTTGCGATATTTACGCAAACTCAAAAACCTGTCTTTTAATAATATTTAAAAATAGCTGCGTTTCTCCTTCTGACCAGAAGTGTGAGGTTTTGTTTTAGGCATTCATCTCAAACACACAGGGTGGAAACTGTTGGCTAGTTGGTTTGTGTACAACGGTAAACTGGTAAGAGGCCATGTGTCGCAAACTGTGGTAAAAAAATCAAGTTGAAACACGTTCAAAATTTGCTATATACATGTCCAAAGAACCCAGCCCACATTTGTATGCGGGGCCCATGTGGGTAATAAATAGAATGAAAAACTGGCCTTATATGGGACTGTTCACAGGTTCCATTGGCCCCATGCTAATTGCCCACATGGGTGGGTATTACTAGTGATGGCCAAATGAAGCCTCATGAGGTATTTTCTCTTTTTTTCTGAGCCCACTAGATGGCACTCATTGTTTAAAGAGAGAGGCTCAAAGAATGGCAATTCAGTGTGCTTTTAACCTTTTGTTGAACTAAAAGCGCCATCTAGTGGGCTCAGAAAATAAAGAAAATGCTTCATGAGGCTTCATTTGGCCATCACTGCGTATTAGCGGGCCCAGATGAATCATGCATCAAGATGTATTTCACATGTCATGTCATGTTTATGGAGCATTTTAGGCCCATACCCACTCTGATGAATGTCAAAAAGACCGAAAGCTCGACAACAAAGTGAAACTCTGCATGGATGTACGTGTGCGGAAATCTTTTTCTACCAGTTTGGAATTATTGGTGTTTCCAGCACCTTGCCAAGACCGAGCCGGGTGGAGCATTGGTTGTTCTGCATCACCTACTTACTTACTAAAATGTACATGTACCACAGAATGAATATATACTTTTTGAAAACTTAATCTGCCACATTAAGCTTCGCCTGTTCATCAAGCTAGTCAGGGTTTCCCCACAAATTATGTTATCATCTGCCGCCACAAACAGATTTTCTATTTTTGGAGCTGCACTGTTCATTAGGAGCACTAATGGAATATATATTTGGTTATTTATACCACGACAATGTCGAAGTGCAGAGTGTACTCAGGGCCATTCTCGGAACCCATCGGCTGTATTCGGCGTCTGACTTCCGGCAGACGGCGAATACAGCCTCTGGGGACAGACCCCCGATTTTTTGGCATTCCAGTTTGATTTGGGCGGAAGAGGCGAATTTCCGTTTCCGACTTCCGTTTATATATAAGTAAATATGCTGAACCATTGCGATGGATTCAGAGTTTGCAGTGACGCTAATTATGTNTCTGTATATAGAGACTAACTCAGGGCAGAGACGGAGCAGCAGTCTGCTAGGTCTAAATGTTTGCATTTATTTGCAGCAGCTGCTCCTCTCTGATCTGATCAACGCTTAATGGCTCAACAGATCAATTATCCACCTTGCAAGTCACAAACTGCTCCGTCTGTGCTGCGTTCATGGAGCTCCAAAAACCTCCGAATTTAGAGAGGAGACACAGAATTCTAACAGACACAGAGGCAATTAAAAGAAGAAAAAAAAACACAAGAGTTTGCTATTTCATAACGTGGTGATTAGCTTTTTGGCTTTATGCTCAACTAAGCAACTTTCTTAGAAATGAACAGGGGCCTCCAACGCTGTAACCACTTCTCTTTATACATCCCTGGTAGCAACTCGAATTCAACTGGCGCACACCCCAGCGCCGAGGTTCACAGCGAGGTAACAAATGAGGTGGGAATTCAAATGTACACAACGGTGTGCACTGTCACACACATATGCAAACATGTAAGGGCACAGGCACATACAAAACTAGGCTATACAAACTCCTGTTTCACATCATGTTCAAATCCCTGCAGTCCTCATTAGTCATGTAGTACCATATTAGCTTGGTGCCCAAGTTAACTACATTAACACACATGCATAGTAATCTCTGGGGAAATGTCCCCAGTTGTCCTTCCTGCTTGCTCTGACACTTGCATAATTAACCAGTATAATTGCATTCAAGACCACAAGATTATTAATTCAGCATACATGTAGAGCAGGGAGAACAGGAGAGACTGGGAAGCCTCTGCTGGAAATGAAATGATCCTGTACTGAATGATCAGTAATGATCTCCCTGAGTCCTCCTTCAGTTTGCTGTTCACCTAGGGATGGGTAGCCAGAGCTATGATCTCATCCGTGCCGTCCACATGAACCCCTGACTCTGTGGTTGCTCTACTTTCCACTTCAAGTGAAAGCTGATATGCACTTAATGTGCTGATGTGTTTCATGAAAAAGGTCCTGAAAGAAAAACATAGTGCAATCACCACAGAATGATGTACTCTAACTAAGGTCCTTAACTGGAGCTGATACTGCTGAGATAACTGGATCAGACTTTGGTAGCGTGACTACTGTGACTGGTGAGGGCATCATACTAATGTCCATGACTGTATCGGAGAACACTACCAACGTGTAACACTGAATATCTTGGAATTCCTTGTGGGGTCTCAGCTGGTTGCCTGGAAACTCACTGGGATGAAAAGACTACAGGAAGTCACTGCGCTCAGCCAAGAAACACTAAACCCCCATATAATATATGGTAAATGGTGAATAGACTGCACTTGTGTGGCGCTTTTTGAGCCTTTCAAACACTCACTTTTACACTACATGTCACATTCACCCATGGAACAGCCACCAGGAACAATCTGGGGTTCAGTATCTTGCCCAAGAATACCTCGACATGTGGACCTGAGGATCAAACTGCTAATCTTCCGATTGGTGGACGGCCCGCTCTACCTCTACCTTAAAACCACAGCCTCTTGTGCTTTGCTGTCATCATTTTGGGTCCAACATGTAGTGCATTCCCCAGTTTGTTTGGTTTTAACCACACATCACTGTCACAGAAACATGTGGAGCATGAGCTGGAACAGTTAAATGTTCCAGAGACCTGAAGAAAAGGCTCAATGAACGTTTCTTCTGTTAGTGTAACTTCAGATTTAATTCAAAGACTGAGATAAGCTTGTTCCAGGCCCACTGTGAAATAGATTAAAAATGACTGTCAAACAATGCTGATATAAACTTACACAACACAACATAAAACTACTGTATATTAATTTACATTTTGGCAAACTGGCACCATTAAAAGCACGCTGAATTAGCTATTATCAGTTCTTTTTTGTGCAATATCCATAGACGTCCAGATGACTATCTCTGAATTGCTTTGATACTGAAGCAATCTTTAAAACCTGATGATTCTCAGGTAAGTTCTGCAGGTATAGGGAGCCAGTTTTCTTCGCTGATATTAGTGAGGACCATTTGAGGTAATGACATCCACAGAGTGTTCAGATCTGACTGTAATAAGGCTCCATATCACAGGGCCAGACTACAATAACTACCTTTCTTTTGTTTTTAGACCCTTTTGCACCTTTTCCTTTCATCTCGCGTTGTATCTTTGCCTCACTTCTCTCCCTCTGTGCCCTCATTCATCTCTACTGAGCCCCCTCAGGAAGACAAACCTCACAATTTACAAGTGTCTGATCTAGTATGACCTTTGTCAGTCAGCTGTGACCAAGCATGACAGAACAGGGTTAAGAGAAGAAAGTTAAGCATACCTCCTCACTGCTATTGTGCCCCATTTATTCCACTCCTTGGTGTGTAGTGGAAATAATGTTCCTGTCCTTATTTGACATCATAGACGTTTGGTCATGCACTTTCCATGTGAAGATATGACGTCCAAGGTACCCTGGCGGCATTGGTTGATGACATTCTGGGACGCCGTGTCAACTTCAGCCTGTTACATGCATTGTCTGTTTTCAAAATACACTTCTGTTTTCACAGGAAATGCACAGTTTGCACACAGTCTCTTTCAAAATAAAAGCACTACGTCGGTATAACATCACAAATGAACATTTTTCTCCTTCAACGACAAATACACGTGGTTGGGTTTAGGAAAAAAGAACAGTGTTTGCCTTTATAATTTTACGGGAAGCAATCACCGGCCTCCTTGGTTAAAGTCGGTAGTTGCTGGACCCATTCACCACCCTTGCTGCCCGCCCTACTGGGACTTCCGCCACCTAAACTTTGGTTGTTATACCGCAGTGTTTCTCCCAGAGGCTGCCAGGCATCATTAAACAATAGCGGTGACCAGCTGCGTATCATGCCAACATGAAAGGACGTCTTTTTTTGTCAGTGTCTGATGCCGTAAGTCTGTGACCAAGCACCAGATTTCAATAAATGAGACCAGGTCACTTTCTGATTTCTAAATACCATCCACACCAATATTCAAGCTGTAATCAGGAACTTTTTGCTTCACAGAGTTCCGATATCCACATTGAGCATACAAACACAGATACTTGATGTTGGCTGAATTCTCTTACTGAAAGTGAATAACCCTGAGTAAAGCTACCCAGCAAGCAATAGTCGTGATTTAAACGTATTGGCTATATTTAGCTCCGATTTAGTCTAGCTACATGTAACCCAAATCTAGCCAATTTATTTTTGAAATTGATTAAATGTAATTTTCGCCATTGCAGATGGCATGTGGTATGATATTCACTCACGTATGGAGAGTCAACAGTAATTAAAATATGTTTATCTTCATTTTTTGGACATGGTCTTTACATAGCTGTATAATTAATGACGTCTACACTTTGGCTATGGTTAGACGTCTACCAAATTTTCACTGACAGCCCAAATTCAGCCGTGATTTAGCCTAGACGTCAGGTCTTCATGTAGACGGCTATTAGATGTTTTTTAAACCAAAAAATGCTTGCTGGGTACTATCATCATGCACACTAAGGTCTCTTTTTATTGTTCGCCCTGTGGTGTGGCACTGATCCCAGTCAGATGTGACCTGCCCAGTGCGTCAGGGGCTCAACCAAATCATCAAAATGCTGGTATTGTATGTTTCTGCTCTTTTTACCACCTTTTTTTTTTTAAAAAAAACCCATAAAATCAATCGATCTTTGTCTTCTTTGTGCAGCACTTTGCATTGAGCACTTTGACTAGCTGTTTAACACTACAGGACACAGTGATGTCACCACTAAAATAAGACAACAAATAACTCTCTCTGTCACAGCTACACATATAAGACTGACACAGTAAAAACGGAATCAAATGTTTTCTAAAAATCGGATTTTTGCGGTCAAGCCCTTGGCCATTAGAAATGATTTGGATTCGTCATTGTTGATTCAGAAACACAAACAGACCCTGAAGATTTCATTAGAGGCACCGGATCAATCACAGGAGAAGAAAACCTTTTGGGCCTTTTCAGTATAGCAGCTTTGTGAACTCTTTATGTTTCATAAGTTATGTTTAGGCACAAAAACCACTTGGTTAGGGATAGGAAAAGATTTTGTTTTGGCTTAAAATGCCTGGTTCTGTCGCCTCTGGAAATGTTTCGCAAAAAAAAAAAGAAATTTGGTGCCAAAATCACAGCTAGAAATGCTGCAATGTCTCACTAAAAAAGACCTGTTTTTGGTGCCACATTTGCTGCTAAAATCACCGCTTTGTTGTTTGTTGGTGCCAAACTGTGGTCTCCTGCATAGCGATGTCTCTGTAAAACACAACCACTTTTTGGGGCGCTATCCTCGGTGGAAACACAGTGATAGGTCACTAAAAAACAACCACTCTGGTGGCTAAAATGCTGCTGGAAGGCGCAGTAATGACTCGTTAAAACACAACAGGTTTGTTGTTTGCTGGCAATTTTGGTATTTCTGTGGCCAGGCTCACCTGTCACACCTGTGGCACACCTGGATACAGGAAGTGATCGGACAGAATACATTATTATACATTAGAGATGGACGTGTTTGAGGGAAACCACACGTGCAACTTTCATCCCCTTTAAACACAGGGCAATCCCTGTGATGATGCACTGACAGTTTGGGAATCCTGTGGAGAGATTTCTTCTTGTTGTCTGGGACGTGCGGAGTTCCCCATATGAATTCAGCAACTCAAAGAAAGGTCAGGGGTCGCCAAACCCACTGGGATTCAACAATTGGGTCCATAAGCAGCTTTCATAGCAACAATGCCTCCATTTGTCCAGGTATCTCTCTTTGGACTGATCCTTGGGGACTGATACTAGTGGAGCAAAAACAACAACATAAACCAAGGGCAGAACGGCACAAAGCTTTTGCACTTGCACATTACTGAGTGTATTCTAACGTGTTGCTTTTCTACTTCAAATTCTTGGCTCGTTTAATGAAAACAGGGAAAGTAATCACTATTAATTGTTCCCTCGACAGTTAGTAAGGTCTTTTAGTGGGTTACAGTATCACCAAAATTACCCAAATTTTGGCCACGAGCAAACACAAACCTTCGCCGACTTTACCATCCTATAAAACTCAACAAGCCACCAGTTTCTGTGCTACCTGTGGTCTCAGCCTGACCACAGCTATAAAACTTGTTTGGCTCTGCCTCTGACAAATAAAATAAAATAGTCTCAGCAGATGTTATCACTGATGGAAGTGTGGATACCACAGGACAACTACGCAGAGATATAGATACTCATGGGTATTTCCTGCTGACACTGAATGATCCTGCTGTTCTTGGCTATGGACTTTGGTCATAGCTCTAAAACAGTGGTCCTACGTTTCCCAGTGAGAGAGGTTCAAGGATGGCTGTTGTCATGGTCATGTGATCAAAGACAGCCTGGGAAAAAATTCTGACAGAGTCATAAATTCGGGATGACCTTCTCACTGTGTGACTGCTGCTATAACCTACGTCTGCCAACCAACAGAAATGCAGCATGAAATGACGCACTGGCGCTAAACCCAAACAAACAGACAGATAGCAGCTCGCAATGGAGGCAAAACACGCTAGAAGATATGTGTGGAACTCCAGCAAAGAGGAAAACCTTGTGGAGTTGTCGTAAGTGCTAATATCGTAGGCAACTGGACTTGCTTGCGTTTCTTGAAGATGTTTCGCCTCTCATCCAAGAAGCTTCTTCAGTTCTAAATGACTGGTGCGAAGTTGCAGGCTATAAACCCTGTGTGGGTGGGAACCCTTCCAGAGTCGTAGGGGTCACGTAAGCTCTTAGTTTCAGAGTCGTTGAGGTCACAATGTGAGTCGTTGACCCACCTGGCCACCATGTGAGTCATTAGGGTCAGGTGGGACCAGGAGTACGATATGAGCACTTACGATTACCATGACCTGGATGACTGAGAATCTTCACCGACAACTTGTGGAGTTGTGGCAGCAGAAGCCTTGTCTGTATGATGTGTCCTCAAGCTCTGACCATGATCGCGTAAAGACGGACGAAGCATGGAAGGAAGTAGCGGAGAAGTTGCAGCTAGCATAACAGCTAGCAAACGCACACAAAGACACAAGTTTATTAGCTCCATGTCACACAGTGTAGCTGCACCAAACTATGTATAGGAGGCGTAACTTTCACAAAGACTAGTTAAGACCAGTTGAACAATTCTAACATCAAACGTTTACTAATACTTTATCAATCGCCGCACACTCATCCCCCCACTATGCTTCAGAGCGTCCACTCTATATCTGTGCACAGAGCAACACACTGTGCTGTAAATCAATACAAATTCTATATTTGGCACTGAATGCAGTCAGAAGCTAATCCGAGTACTGTGTGTATGTGTGCCTTTTCTGGAACAGGACTCTTGTTCTGTTGTCTCACCAGGAACAGACCAGGTTTGGAGGAATTACAGACACAATATATTAAGTTTGTTTCATCATGACGTTCTCCATAAATTGTTTGGTAAATACAATGTCTAAGAACAGTGAAAACCAAACTGCTGTCTTGTCCAGGAAACAGTGTGAGTCCTTACACTGTGATATACGACATGGTTTCCTCTGGCCTGATGTAAAAAGGGGAAACAGCACAGGGCGGTAAAGGCTGCTGCTTAACTTGATTTTGTGTGTTGGAGCTTTGATGTTCACCCAAAGTGCAGTCAGTACCTGCAGGGCTTCTGACCTCTCACTGCCAAAAAGAAGCAAAAAAAATGGCTGAATTCAGACCAGTTTCTAACCCTGGTGAAAACCCAATCATACAACACTCACTGAGCTGATGACCACTTACTTACTCAGGGGAAACTCTCACTCTGGAGCACTCTGGAACAGCAAACTACAAAGTCACCTGCCGTCTTATAACGCTGATGCTCCAGCAGAGCCTTTTTTGAATCTTCTTGCACAAACATGTGGTTAAACTGTGAGTATTCTGTCATTGACTGTTCCTCTGTCAATTGTTAAAGCGCTCATTTGCTTGGAGAAAGTACACAGTAATCTAAATTAGCAAGATATTGAAAATTAGTACTTTTGCAGCACTCCCCATTAGGGGTCGCTAAGGGGTAGTGAAGGCCAAATGAAGCCTCATGAAGCATTTTCTTTATTCTATGAGCCCACTAGATGGCGCTTTTTGTTCAACAAAAGGTTGAAAGCACACTGAATTGCCATTCATTGAGCCTCTCTCTTTAAACCATGAGCGGCATCTAGTGGGCTCAGAAAATAACGAAAATGCTTCATGAGGCTTCATTTGGCCATCACTACTAAGGGGCCATGTTTTTTTGTGCCCTCAAATTCTTTGCTTACTAATGTAGACACATGGTAGGTGCACTCAAACACCAGAGCAATGTTGTTGCCACACGCATGTCTTCCTGAGTGCCTATTTTTTTCAGAATTTAGTTCAAGTTTTGGAACACACCAGCACGCACTGCATGTCATTAGATGAGGATCAACCAATCACAGCCGGCAGATATCTTTCCCTTCATCCGCAAATATCAAACTGTGATAAATATGGAAAGCTGATCATGTTCGTGCAGAGCTGCCAGAGCTTTACATCTGTCTCAAGGACAATCAGCCGACACACAAACAGCGCCTGGAAGAAGATCAGCTCTGCACTCAGGATTTCAGGTACACGGCTATGATACAGTGCTTGTTAAGGTTGCTTAGCAACCTCAGATGCAACCTGCTGCCATGAGTAGCACCCAGTAGCTTTTTCCAGGCAGATAAAGAAGCAGGTTGTGTACGGCCCCCAAAGCTTCACAAGGGGGTGGGAGGCCTTGAATTTAAGGGGTGTAAGAAAACTTTTTTTTCTGTGAATAAAACTAAATGAAAGTTGTATTTTTAAAGTTTAGATTATCATTTAAAATATTAACTTTGAAAGAAATCTCAAAGGATAATGGCACAATGAAGACCTGCTACATTAATAGAGCCAGTGTTTCCCGAAGAATTAGATAAAAATCAAAATGTGGCAGCAGGTGTTTTAATCGTGGCGCTTTCACTTTATGCTAAACAGCCTCGTCTTGCATTAGAAAAGTACACAGTTAAAACAATGAAAAAGCTTATCGAACAGTGGCCAAGTGTCAGGGAGGAGAATCTCTGATGTAACATTCACAGGAAATTGTTGCCCAAAATTCATCCAAATCACTTGTTCCTGCTTTTATTGTGTTCACTGTTTGGGTTAACTGTATAGTTTATTAGTCGTTGCACTGAAGATAATATGAAAAATCCATAAAATATGTCACTTCGTCAGGTTTTTTAAGGACAAAGGTTGGGAACTACTGATCTAGATGACAACAATATTAGCAACTATTTGTCATTTTTTGAGCAGATGCCGACAACTTCAGCCTCTATAAACTAAGAATTTGCTGGTTTCTCTGTTAACATAATTGTAGATTGAATATGTTTGAGTCTTGGACTGTTGGTCAGAAAAAATAAGCTATTTTAAAATGCCTTTTGACACTTTACAGACTCAAAAATAATCTGCAGATACATCAGTAATGAAAATCACTAACTGTAGTTGCCAAGCTTCCTTCAAAAGTGACTGGTGTTATTGCACAATGTCTGTGTTGGTGGATGTCAGAGGTTGGCGGGTCTCTCACTGCACCCTTCTGTCTTATTATGCTTTTAGCTCTGTGATTAATACAGGGAAGGAATGTTGTCAGTGCAGCTTACATCTGTCTGATCAGGGCCAGTGTGGCAGAAATAGCCCATCACAAGAGGCTGAGTCATTCGAGCAAAATAGTTTTTGGTCAAAGTCAAATTGCTGCTCATTTTAATTTTCTCAACGCACGGAGAAAAGGCAGCACCAGCACGAAAATCTAATCTGCAGAGCTCAGGACATAAAGATTCAGAAAATATACGTCTGTATGAGGCGAAAAATTTGTTCACATATAATGTACCTAATCAGTGTCAAAGGTCAGGTAAGGTTTGTGGCTACAATGGGAAAATGGCAACTTGCTCACATGAATAGCAGGTGACGACAGATGGTGTGGCACAAGGGAGAAACCCAGTTTATCCTCCTTGTTGCTTCTGAAATTGAGGATATATACCTTCATGTTTTGTAGTTTTACAAGACAAGAAACAATCTGACGACTTAAAATGACATACAAAGGAAAAACTGCTCAGCTGAAACATTATTAGTTGTGTGTGAGCTACACTGGTAGTGGTTTGTGATATGATGCTCACCAACTGAAGGACATGAGTATTTACTCACCTTCTTGACAACCTGACAACCGTAATCACTGATGAAATGTAGCCCACAGGCACATCTGTAAAACCTGATATGTTGCTCTTTGGAAAATACATGATTTTATCTTATTTATTATAGAGGTCGGGGGGAAAATCAGTACAGCATGGTATTGCGCTATTTGTGTGTATCATCACACAGTGCCAAGTATTGATTTTTTAAAGAATATAAATTATTAATATTACAAATACAATTTCAACTTCATGTAGCCTACTTGAGTAACATAATCAATTACTTTTTCGGTCCACTAGATACATTTTGCAGCAAAAAGTTTCTGCAGTATATCACAATATACACTCACCGGCCACTTTATTAGGTACACCTGTTCAACTGCTCATTAACACAAATAGATAATCAGTCAATCATGTGGCAGCAGCTTAATGCATTTAGTCATGTAGACATGGTGAAGACGAGCTGCTGGATCCATCCTGCCTTGTATCAACGCTTCAGGCTGCTGCTGCTGGTGGTGTAATGGTGTGGGGGAGATTTTCTTAGTACCAGCTGAGCATGGTTTAAACACCACAGCCTGAGGAATGATTCCAGCACCTTGTTGAATCTTTGACAGCAAGAATTATGGCAGCTCTGAAGGCAAAAGAAGGTCCAACCTCGTACTAGCAAGGTGTACCTAATAAAGTGGCCAGCAAGTGTGTTTTATTGCAATACCCAGCATGTCACAACATATTTAAAACCACAGTAATATTGAGATATGGTATCATGGATCCTCTGGTAATTCCCATCCCTATCATCTTAGCAGCTCTGCTCATATCAAACTTCCATCATGTTTTTCATTTATAGGCGACTGACTGCATGACAGCAGAGAACAGAGGAAAACAAAAGCAAAATGCACCCCTCTGTGTTGCTCCTGTATATAAGAGGATTGTGAGGATGGGAATCCCCACACAAAGAGGGAGGGTGAAGCCTCTCCTTACATCAGGACAGGCAGCACATCCCAAATCAAGAGCAAGTAGGGCGAAGCTGGCCCTGACATCTCCAGCGCTGACACATCGCGCCAAACACCATTCAGAAAATTAATTACTTTAATGTTAGGTGCCTCAACTGGCACATAGTACCCCTATATTAAAGATGACTCGAGACTTTTGCAGACTCTTATCCAGCCTTTAATTCGGCATACGTGCAGTGGCTCACAAAAACTCGCTTCTGCCTTTTTATTTAACGTAATGCCAACTTTTAGGAATGATGTGGACGGGTAGCAGCGGCAGAAAATTAAGCAACGAGTGAACGATGTTTGGCTGTGAGGCGAACCACCTCTTAAAAACAGTTGTGTTTCTATGTGGTGCATATTAAAGAAATAAACCCAAACAACCATGTGTTTCTAAGCCACCTCCTGTTACGTGTCATTACGAATGAACCTCAAGCAGCCACTCGGTGTTTTGACCGGGATTCAGCGTAACGTTTCCTCCACACGGGGCAGAATGACACATATGCGGGTTACGGAGCGATGGGCCGCTGCTGGAGACCGATATGACAGCATACAGCACCTCAACGTTACACAGCAACAATGGAGACGACCTACCTGGGATAAAATAACCTGCCGGTGGATCATTCTCCAACGGGAAGGGTGAGGACTCGAAGGGGTACACGCCTGCTAATTTCCACCGAGCTCCATTTCGACGGTAAAAGGCAGGAGGGACACAAACAAACGGCGGACCGATTAAAGGGCCGATGAGGCACGCGACAGAGAGGCTGTAGTCACATCCTTTCCTCTTCCCCTGGACCAAAGTAAAGCTAGCTGAAATACAACACACACTTCCCGCCCGCTGCCAAAATTACCCATTAAGCTCGACTCGTGAGTTTTTTTGGCCAATATTTCAAATTTAAAAATACATTTTAATGTTATAAATACCCGTGCAACAATTATTTCCATTTTAAAATTAATTTTCTTATCAATTTGAGCAACTGCAAGCTGAAATATGCTTTTATTTCGAAGGTAGCACTTCCGGTTACATTCGAGATGAATGCGTCCGGTGGAGCTGGGTACCAGTTTCCTGACAGCCAATCACAACACGCGCTTTTGTCCTCGCGTGCGCTCCCTCCTCGTCTCTGCCTCCCGATATAAACATATATAAATAAATATTATAAATAATATAATATAATATATGTGCATATATGATATGATAAATAAATAAATAATCTCTCTTGTGCATCGTTTTCCCTCAGAGAGCTGCAGCTGATGTGAGGAGGAGAAAATACTCCTCACCTCAGCTTGTAACTGGAAACATACTGGGAAACACTTCAGGAAGTATGTACCTTACTGGGAGCTTTGGAAAATACTGAGTTTTAATGTGGTAGATATTACTGGGACCTCATTTTAGTGAGGGACTGTTCGTTATTTATGAGAGGAGGGGTGGGCATATCAAGTAATTTTCTAAGCACTGAGGAGGGACTGATGTTTTTTATTTTGGCTCAGGGGACAGACACACAACTTTTAAAGGTTGTATTTTGTATTTACTCTCTCCCCGCCATTAACAAGATTTTCTCCGACCTTGTCACATATCAACGTTTGGTCATGGACTTTCTTGTTTTCAGCATTTTTTCTCCGTTGATTCATCAGACGGAGAAGAATAAACATAGCACACGCCACAACACAAGCGCTGGAGCCGGCATTTTCAAACCTGAATGACTACCGGTATCTTGCGTCGCTACTACGCGTGAGGTAGGCCTATGTCTGCACATCAGCCATGCCAACTGGCATGAAGTGGTGTCTCATTTCTTAGGGAAAGATCTCTACAGCAGCAGAAACCAACGCACAAACCATCCTTAAACCTCAGCATGATTCGCGGCCTGTTGCTGTTATAGTTTAACAGTGCCCAGCGGCATCAGGGGGAAACACGAAGGACACGACAAGGACGAAAGTTAAGGTGGTGAAAGTCCGAGTGGGGCGGGCGGAAACACAAACAAGCACTGACTTTCACCACAGAGAGCGATGTTTGCATCCCCTAAGATTCTAGAGCCAAACCCTGTTATTTTTTCCTAAACCTAACCACGTGTTTTTGTTATTGGAGGAAAATGCTTCATGAGGCTTCATTTGGCCATCACTAGTGGAAAGTCCATGACCAAACGTCAATATGTGACGAGGTCGGAGTGAGAATGTGTTGTGAACTTGCAAAACAGAGGGGCAGGTGCCAAGTGTCGGGGGCAAGGCGTGTATTGGGATTGGGCTTTAAACTATAACTTGAAAATCACTGAAAGTGAAGATATGTGATTATCACTGGTAAATAACTTTAATGATTTAGATCAGCAAACCTTCCCGAGAGGAAAGAAAGGAACTCATTTTATCATGCAGTAAAAGAGACAGAAGTAAATCATCAAAGAGAAAACTGCACACGTGACTCAGAGGAAAATCTTATAGTTTGATCCTTTAGTATTTTCTTTTTCTGTATTGTGACTTCACAGAGGAATTCAGGGGAGCTCAACCTGATCCAAAATCTCAGACTCTCTCTTTGATCTCCTGAAAGAGGTAACCCTTTCAGGTATAGTGGTCACTACAATGGACAGCTATTTAAAAGACATTTTCTTGTATGTACATGGATTTTGATGCTATAGTTGCATTTAAGTCACTAGAGTGGACCCTAGTGCTTCATACCATACACTGCCACCCAGTGGCCAGGTGTTGTCAGTGCAATGCAAGTACAGTCAAGTAACATCTAAAGGAGTAACACAGTTGAATATATGTTGGGAGGAAATTGCAATTAATCATCTATCCACTAAACTGGGCATCTGTAAGGCGTGTTATTTGAACCCCAATGCAGCACTCTAGGAGTCAGTAATAGTTGGTAATGCCCTTTAATTAAACAAAGGCAAAGAAGGCGACTGGTCAGATGAAGAAACCGTTATCAGTTTGTCCTTCAGGTAGTGATGGCCAAATGAAGCCTCATGAAGCATTTTCTTCATTTCTGAGCCCACTAGATGGTGCTCATGGTTTAAAGAGAGAGACTCAAAGAATGGCGATTTAGTGTGCTTTCAACCTTTTGTTGAACAAAAAGTGCCATCTAGTGGGCTCATAAAATAAAGAAGATGCTTCATGAGGCTTCATTTGGCCATCACTACCTTCAAGCTCAGAGCCCACACACAGTCTCTGGGCTCAGGGGCCAGGGAACAGACTGGGCCAAACCTGGAAACAGGGCCGAGAACGAGGACGTGAGTCCAAGGACCCGTATAGTTCAGTCTGCTGGCAGGCAGAAGTGACAGAGAGGGGCTTACTGATGGCGTGGTCAAGAAGGCGAGGGGTCGGGAACCAGAAGAGCAGTCCAGCAAAGCAGCAGAGCCGACAAGGGACAAGCAGGAGGTAGGTAGAAGCCAGGCGAAGGATTGAGGAGCCGATAGGTAGGTGAAAGGAGAACACACACAAGGCAGCCTGTGGTGTCTCACAGACAGTTTCTGAGCTGCAGCAGGTGGGAACACTTGCGCTGAACTGTCATCGCAGGAAAACACCACACATGCATAGGCAGATGGAAACCAGAGACGCTGAGGCAGAACTCATGGTTCGGGACAGGAGGATGGTGAGTTTGCTGGGAAACAGACAATGCGGGCAGGTCAGAGGCAGGCAGGGTCGGTAACAGGAGACTGAGCAGGAAGGAGTGCTGGAAAGTCTTGCAACAATCTGGCAAAGAGAGTCTATAAAGCAACAGTCTTTATAGCTGCAGGAGGTGATGATCTACAGGTGAGAGGATTGGCCTGATGAGGTGGGTGTGGCAGACAGGCAGGAGCGCGAAATGTCCAAATCCATCCACAACATTCTGTATCATCTTCTTAAGCAAACTAAAGATTATTTTCTTTACATTGGACCTGAATGAATTTTTCTCGCACAATCTGTCAGCTTATTAACAAGAAATCAATTCCAGAGGTTTACAGCATCTCACACGTTTTTCTGTAAAGTCAGACACTGACAGTGACGATGCAGTGGACTCATCTGACAGGAGCTTAGAGCTAGAATCCTGTGTTAGTTCTGAGCTGACGGAGTTTAAGCCTCCTGCTGTATATCGACTCACAGTCAGTGCATCAGCTGTCTTTTCACCCTTCAATACGGCAGCACGAGAGGCATAATCAAACACACGGAGGTCACAGAGGTCACATTAAGACAGGTGAGCAGATGGTTAGACTAAAAGTGAGGTCCTGCCTCTTTTGAACACGTATGTCAAACAGTTTGCAACAAATCAAAGTGTTGCACAAATTCAGTGTTTCCCAAACATTTTGCTCATACGGCATCAGGACCTGTTGTAAAGGAGGCCTGTTTATTACCTGTAACCTACCATTCCCTTGGATGTCCTCATCACAGATACATATACTTTTGTCGGTTCTTCTTTGAAATGATCACCTTCCTCCGATACATTAGTCATTATGTCATTGCTGTTGTAAGTGGTTATGAACCAGGATACTGGTGTTGATACACTTTGTTTTTAGTGCTATATGGAAGGTTCTAGTGCCACCTAGAGGTGGAGATTGTTGTATCTTCAACCTCCATCCTTCAGATCCTGCCTCTGGCAACTTTATAGCTTTTTTAAAAGTTTTTTTAAATCATGCTTTTTATTGTTTACAGGACCAGTTATTTGTATCTTTGTGATCCCGCCCCAGCTTTTGTCACCTGCACAGGACAGACACACCTACCTACTGTGTGTACAAGACCACTTCAAGGCACATTTATCAAAGTAAATATGAATATAGAAACAAATATACAATAACTAAATAAACACACACACACACACATATATATACATATATATATATGTGTGTGTGTGTGTGTGTGTGTGTGTGTGTGTGTGTGTGTATATGGCAGCTCTCCAGAGGGTGGTACCACAGCACAAACATTTATTGGACTCCCACAGAGACTCTATGGATTCTATGGCCTCTACAGACTCTATGGCCTTTACAGACTCTATGGACTCTACAGAGACTCTGTGGATTCTACAGAAGCTCTACAGAGACTCTCCTGACTCTACAGAGACTCTATGGACTCTACAGACTCTACTGACTCTAAAGAAACTCTAGACTCTACAGAAACTCTATGGACTCTACAGACACTATGGGCTCTATAGAAACTTTACTGACTCTACAGAAATTTTACTGACTAAAGAAACCCTACTGACTCTGCAAAGACTCAACTGCCTCTACAGAAACTCTACTGACTCTACAGAAACTTTACTGACTCTACAGAGACTCTATGGACTCTACAGAGACTCTCCTGACTCTACAGAAACTCTACTGACTCTACAGAAACTTTACTGACTCTACAGAGACTCTATGGACACTACAGAGACTCTCCTGACTCTACAGAAACTCATCTAACTGTACAGAAACTCTACTGACTCCAAAGAAACTCTATGGACTCTACAGACTCTATGGGCTCTACAGAAACTTTACTGACTCTACAGAAATTTTACTGACTAATGAAACTAGACTCTACAGAAACTCTACTGACTCTGCAGAGACTCAACTGAGTCTAAAGAAACTCTACAGAATCTACAGAAACTCTTCTGACTCTACAGAAACTTCACTGACTCTAAAGAAACTTTACTGACTCTACAGAGACTCTCCTGACTCTACAGAAACTCTACTGACTCTACAGAAACTCATCTAACTCTACAGAAACTCTACTGACTCTAAAGAAACTCTATGGACTCTACAGACTCTATGGGCTCTACAGAAACTTTACTGACTCTACAGAAATTTTACTGACTAAAGAAACTAGACTCTACAGAAACTCTACTGACTCTGCAGAGACTCAACTGAGTCTAAAGAAACTCTACAGAGTCTACAGAAACTCTTCTGACTCTACAGAAACTTCACTGACTCCACAGAGACTCTATGGACTCTACAGAGACTCTATGGACTCTACAGAATCTCTACAGACTTGTCGTTGTCACACTTGGCCGAGTCAGTGGAAATATTCAAGTGCCTGAAGAGTTTTCATTGAGCTTCAACACTTTTAGTGCAATGACAATGCAGGCATTCATTCATTCATCCATTATAAATCAAACCACAGTATTGTGTTGACGATGAACCACTTTAACTGTATCTAGTGGCTCTTCATGTGTTTGGATGTTTACTGTGAAAGTTGTTGATTATATTTTCTTGTCTGGTGTTTGCTGACCTCACACACTGAAAATCCTTTAATGTTATTTGTAATATTATGGAGAGCTCCCCTGAGTGGGCCTCTGTGAGTGTATGCATATACTGCAGGCTTGTTGTCACGTGGTTTGTCAGATGAAAAGCCTCGTGAAGGTCGCTCCACTGAAATGTAGCTATTCAATAAATTTACCATAAGTGTTGACAATATGAGGGAGCTGAGTTTTATTCATATTTTCTCCTGTCCTTATACAGCTCTGCAGAGATCACTTTTTTTCTGTTTTCCAGTTGACAAATTATACCATAATATGAATAATGGAACAGTCTGCATCCTCGACAGTCTGACAGTAGGAAAAAAGAACCTTTGCTAACTAAACTTTACTATACAGAATTGCACTCATTGCACTCTGTCTTTGCTCTTAAACTTTTTTCATTTCTGTGTATCACAAATTCTCATATCAAGGCTGATATTCAAATCCTCAAAGTCACTGAGGGGGTGGAACAACCTGGAGCCTACAATAGCCAACATGGTCCATTTCCACATACGGCACTAATTCCATCAGTACAACAACAACAACAACAGATGTCATGTTGTAGTCACCATTCTGCTGCTCTTAGTTGTTTTCTTGTTTTTAATGAAAATACTGTGTTCATTCTAATTGTTTCTTCTTTGCTCAGTAGCGCCCCCTTTGTCAAGTATCACAGCTTCTAAACACTTCTTGTATCCAGCTCAGAGTCTTTCAGTTCTTGTTTGGAGGATTTTCACCCATTCTTCCTGCAAAAGGCTTCTAGCTCTGTGAGATTCTTGGGCCGTCTTCATGCTCTGCTCTTTGAGCTCTATCCACAGATGTTTAATGATGTTTAGGTCGGGGGACTGTGAGGGGCGTGGCCAAACCTTCAGCCGGCTCCTCTTGAGGTCGTCCATTGTGGATTTGGAGGTGTGTTTAGGATCATTGTCCTGTTGTAGAAACCATCCTCTCTTCATCTGCAGCTTTTTTACAGATGCTGTGATGTTTGCTTCCAGAATGAATCCATTCTTCCCTCTACCTGTGAAATGTTCCCCGTGCCACTGGCTGCAACACAAGCCCAAAGCATCATCCATCCACCCCCGTGTTGAACAGTTTGTTCTCCAAACATACCTCAAAGTTCTGTTTTACCTTCATCAGTCCACAGGACTTGTTTCCAAAAAGCATCAGGCTTGTCTTTGGCCGAAATGGCAGCCTCGCCAGCCTGGAGCATGGTTTGAATGTTCCATGTCCCCACATGAATAGATTTCCTTGGCATCAGAGGGTATGCCGGCTTCCCAGCTCCCTTGCGGGTTTGGCTGGAAAGTGTCATTGTCCCCATCACTGGGGCATGTTCCTCAACCAGGTTTGTGATTTGGTAATCAATCCTCAACGGGTGGAGTAGTTAGCCCCACACCCAACCTCCAACCTGGAGGACTGGGGACTTGATTTGTCTGCCTTCTCCCTCTCAACCTGTCCGGTTTGGTTGAACCCTCTAGGGCTATAAAACCTTCCTGGAGCCACTGGAGTACACAGGGCCTTTTTACCACGGCATGGTTGCAGTCCAAGAGAGGGCTTAAATTTGATTGCTGACCTAGAATAAAAATGATGATAAAAATAATGGATTTAAATCAATGCATGATTTCAGCAAATAAATGAGGCAATTCTCAGATAATACAAAGAACAATAAAAATAAAATATGGCGCTTCATTTTACATGTCATAACTCATTGTGATTTTAAATCTTTCTGAATCCTCATTTTCTTAGTATGTCCATGTTTTTCCAGGTGCCACAAATTGGTACTGAATGCTGGAAATTATTCCATCCTTGTATAATACCAGTATAATATGATGTAATACATACATAACTTACATTTGTTTGATCTTCCATCTGTGTGATCAGTTGTTATGGACCAGTCTGGGCCAAAATGCCAGTCCAATCCAGTCCAGCTGTAGTGGGATATTTATCACTGTCGTCATCCACTGCAGCAATCAGAGAGTGTGGACTGTTCCTCTGGTGGCATCTGCTGGACAGAGGCTGTAAATGCATCTGTATGACATCACTGAATATCCGAACCGTGCACTTTACCGGAATCAGTTCATGAGAATGTTCCATAAACTTTTAATACGACTGAGTGTTTCAGTAAAGTCGATGTCACAAGATGAACTTTGTTCTGCAGCCTCACAGTCACTACGTATGGGATCGCTGTACAAGGACTCAGTTTACATTCTGCCTGTGTTTGTGTGCAGGAGGCAAAGGGAAGTCGAGGGGAGGGGAGAGTGGGAGACAGAGGGGGAGAGAGAAACTGACAATATGAATGTAAATGAGTAACCAACATTTACATCTTCCTGGGCTGGCTCCGCTTGTAGTCCCCTGATATCTCTCCCTGTCTCCCTGTCATCCCACCCCCTCATGTTAGCTCCTATTCCCTGTCATTCCTCTTCACCCACTCACTCATTCACTCACTCAAGGTCTTCTCTCATCCTTCTCTTCCATAGGCTTTACTGTCACCTCCTCCTCCTCCTCCTCCTTCTCCTTCCAGTTCTTGGTTTAATTTTCCCGGCCCCTCCGTCAGCTCCTCTCCATTACGGTTGATTCATTGAAGTACAAGGAGGAACAGCTGCCTATTCATCTTTCCACTGAGTGAGACATGAGAGGGAGGAGGACAGAGGAGGAGGAGGAGGAGGAGGAGGAGGAGGGAGGGGAAGTCAGGATTTCTTTTTTCGTGATGTCCAGTAACCACACACGCCCACAACTGCTACAGCTCGACTTAGTTTGATTTTGACAGGAATAAAGACGGGAGGTTGGACTTCATCTGAACACACATGCAGCCGGCACTGAGACAGACATTCGGGGATCGAGGTTGTTGCCTCTGAAATACTGTCCTCGTTATTTTATTATGATGTATAGCTGGTTATCATTCATTTACGAGCCGGCCCATAGAGCCAATTTGTTGTACAGCCAGCAATTAAAAAACTACAAAGCCCATCAGGTTTAAAAAACGTGAGCAATTTGTGCTCTTGAATTGCTCTCAAATGACTTATTGCACGCAGGGAAAAACACAAATTTATATGAATAATTAATGCTTTCAACGTATTAAATATACACAGACATATTTGTGGTTATTATTACATTATTATTTATCCAGGACTCCATAAATAAGAAACACAGGACAGTCACAAACCTTGTCCTCTAATCATGTACATGTGCTTATCTTGGCAACAGCAGCTCATACTGCCACGAGGAAGATTAGCATGTTAGTGACAATGATTTTTCTACATGTCCTTATAGTATGTCCAGACAGTTCCTCAACTGCAGAACAACGAAGGTGCACTATATCGACAGAAAATCTAATCTAAATCTTTAAAACCTTTTAAATGATGTAGTCTTTATCTGATCATTGTTTAAATGCACTTTAGTACAGCTACTGATCGATACATGCTACTGTTACTGTGTTATTCATTAATGGGTACATTATTTATATTTAAGTAGTAATAGCTAGTGATGGCCAAATGAAGCCTCATGAAGCATTTTCTTTATTTTCTGACCCCACTAGATGGCGCTCAAGCATTTTCTTTATTTTCTGACCCCACTAGATGGCGCTCATAGTTTAAAGAGAGAGGCTCAATGAATGGCAATTCAGTGTGCTTTCAACCTTTTGTTGAACAAAAAGCTCCATCCAGTGGGCTCAGAAAATAAAGAAAATGCTTCATGAGGCTTCATTTGGCCATCGCTAGTCATCGTGTTCCCTTGGTTATGAGCTAATTGGTTCCTACCTGCACTTGTTTTGTGGGGACAGGTATGATTGATACACAAGAGAGAGTGAGTGCCTTGTGCTTGACAGTGAAGAGAAGTTGCTGTACCCCTAAGTTGGGATGCATTAGTATTCTCTTGTCATGTTGGTAAAAAATTAAATGAAGAGGAAGAAACAATTGTAGCACGCGTATTACAAGTGATGGCCAAATGAAGCCTCTTTATTTCTTTATTTTCTGAGCCCACTAGATGGCGCTCGTGGTTTAAAGAGAGAGGCTCAAAGAATGGCAATTCAGTGTGCTTTCAACCTTTTGTTGAACAAAAAGTGCCATCTAGTGGGCTCAGAAAATAAAGAAAATGCTTCATGAGGCTTCATTTGGCCATCACTACTGGAAACCTAAATGGACATAGGTTCCATGACGTCAACCTTTGGTTTGGAGACTCCCATTTTAAAGGTTTGAGTTTGGCATTTCGGCCGTCACCACCTTGTTTTTTTTTTAGTCAGAAGTGACCACGTTTGGGCGAGAGGATGGCGCTGTGGAGGAGCGACGGTTGGATCTGACTGAGAGGCACAGGAGACTTTCGGCAGACACGCTGTCATTCAAAGTGGCCTGCCATTAATTATGTGTAACTTTAAGCCTTAATAAAATATTAGCAAATGAGTTAGATGAAAATTCACCCCTCGTACAGAGACTTGCTTGAGACTTGCATGTGTGTCTTACTCCCACCTCTGCTATTACAACTGTCCTGACTCCTAGCATTGGTCATGTGTGGCTGCATTAAAAAAGATGTTTCGGCCAATCTGCCTTTTTTTCTAATTGAATAATCAATCATTCTTCTGATTGATGCTTCTGTGGTGACACTGCTCCTGATAATAAAACATATTCATGCATGTATTTGTGGATCAGATCAGAGTGCCTTATTAAACATCTTCCAGCAGCTAACCAGAGCGCAAAAGGAAAACTTCATTTTATTCGAGGAGTTACTTTGTGAATAAGTGAACCAACCTTACTTCAGCCTGCATCACACATCATCTGCTTCAGTAGAATAGTTTCCCAGAGTGCCTTTCAACAGACGTTTACCCAGATGGTTTATTAATGAAACTTGAACTCCACTGTAGCTGCGAGCGATGTCATGCCACCTCCTTTTGGTCAGTTACCCAATGGAGGAAGAAAACTATCCAAATATGTAATACCATAGATTACATAATCATAGACACCCTCCAATTAATACATTCCTGACGTAGATGCTGTGAGGTAACGAAGGCGCTTGATGTGAAGACTGTGGAGGTATTCTCGGTTTAATCACACCAGTGACATCAATTTGACTGCAGTTAAAGCAGACAGATCCCAGTCTGTTTACCTTTGAATCGACACTATCGTCTGTATATTCTGCTTTGGGCTGGTGATGCAAAGCACTGTGGAGAGTAATTAAAACGCACTCTCTCTTCCTTATTAGAGAGTCAGTTCTCCTGAGGTTTGGTGGAACCATCGAGGGGCACTGGGGGATAGTGCTAAACCAAAAACTGACAAAAGCTGTAGACTTTAAAGTCAAAAACTTTTGATTTATGTTTAAGGGGTTTGAAAAGTTCAAAGCTGTGTGCTTTCAAGTAAAAAACCTCGGGGTTAATTTTAGTCCAGGCTAGAATGATGATAACAGATTAAAAATGTAGCATTGGACAGACATTACTGTGGGTGTGAAAAACATTTCATATATGTAGGTACATACATAGATACATACATTATGGTGTAAGTTCAAGATCTAAGACTTATTATGCATACTAATAATGTATATTTCTCTCATACTTTGGTTGCAAATGTGTAAAAATCTGTGTCAGTGAGCACTTCTGTGTTTCCAAGATAATCCGTCCACCTGACAGGTGTTACCTCTCAGTGACAGCGTACCGGCTACGTACTGTAGTTGGGAACACGCCGGCTTATTTGAATGAACTTAGCTTGGCTCGTTATTAGCTGGTAACTAGCTTCTAGCAGTCTGGATCACTCTGCAGAAGGAAGGATGGTGCTGCTCACCAACAATGGCTCTATTGCAGTCTTCACCACAAAACATTAAACATGGCCTCCTCATGAGGGTTAGCAGTAGCCATGAGCTCATCTAGACACTTAACTCTGCTGACTTTCACTCTTTGCTGCTTCCCTCCCCACACACATTGAAGCCAATGTCACACACTGATAGGTTACCCACAAGGCCACTGCCTTTAAAGGGGGAAAAGGGTGAGCTGCTAACACAGGTGTGGCATAGATGCTGATTAAACAGCATCATTACAACACAAGTGTGTCTTGGGATGGTCACAATAAAAGGACAGTCTAAAATGTGCAGTCTGATCACACAACACAGTGACACTGATGTCCGAAGGGAGTGTGCCATTGGCATGCTGACTGCAGGAATGTCCACCAGAGCTGTTGTCTGTAAACTGAATGTTCATTTCACCTCTATAAGTCTCCAATGTTGTTTCACTGATTTTGGCAGTACATCCAACCGACCTCTTAGCCACACAAGTCGGTTATGATGATGAACTGCAGTCAGATCCAGACCCTGGTGAGGATGAGGAGCATGCAGCTGAACTTCCCTGTAGTGATGGCCAAATGAAGCCTAATGAAGCATTTTCTTTATTTTCTGAGCCCACTAGATGGCGCTTTTTGTCCAACAAAAGGTTGAAAGCACACTGAATTGCCATTCTTTGAGCCGCTCTCTTTAAACCATGAGCGCCATCTAGTGGGCTCAGAAAATAAAGAAAATGCTTCATGAGGCTTCATTTGGCCATCGCTAGTCATCGTGTTCCCTTGGTTATGAGCTAATTGGTTCCTACCTGCACTTGTTTTGTGGGGACAGGTATGAGTGATACACAAGAGAGAGTGAGTGCCTTGTGCTTGACAGTGAAGAGAAGTTGCTGTACCCATCGCCATCGCAAAATATCTCCCTCTGGTGTCCAAGCGCCAAAGACTTCTGTTAAATCTTAATCAGCACAAATCATCTGTTAATTTGTACACTCATGTCCTGCATTAAATATTACCTTTACTTCACTCTCCTGTCTCTCCTGATTGAAGTAATGTTGTAACTAGTGATGGCCAAATGAAGCCATTTTTTTTAAAATTTTTGTAAACCATACAGCACTGAAATCAGACAAAAAAGTAAGCGAACAAGAAAATAATACTATACTACTTCAACCTTTTGTTGAACAAAAAGCACCATCTAGTGGGCTCAGAAAATAAAGAAAATGCTTCATGAAGCTTCATTTGGCCATCACTAGTTGAAACGAGTTGTTTGGTTTTGGGGTGACTGCAATAATATTACTGGAATTTCATCAGTAATTAGTTACACTACTCATTACTGGAAAATGTAACATTATTACTGGTTCTGTCCAATCAGTATCAAGTGATGTATCATCTCATCCCACATCATTTTCACTGGACACAGAAGTTGCAGTGGCAGCTGTTAGGAGCACTTCATACTGATCAAAAAGTATCCTGATTTAAGAGTTGTTATTCCTCTAAGTGGACTTACAGCAATTTGCACTGCTGCGTCAGTCTCATCCCTGCTTGTACTATTTTTGGGCAATTAGATCACATTAGAGCCTGATGACACTTACTGAGCCTTATTCCAGTTTTAAATAAGTGAAATATCTACAGATGGGGACAAAATAAAGAAAAAGCCTGATTGATTTAACGGACAAACAGATGCTTCTGTACAGGTCATATGAGAGCTCGCTGTTGGATGAGTTTACAAAATGATGATGTGATGCTGTGACCGTCACAGCCACCACGTCTCAACCAAACATCTTTATTTTGATGTTTCATTCACTTGCATATGTCCTGTTTCTATAGTCTTTTGCATGTGTAGCTGCATTATGTTAAAATAAATACATGAACTGAATAAAATCACATGGCAGTTTTAAAGTGAAGGCACAGACGCTCCATCTTCCATCTGTATCATGGCGCCCTGGCCAGCAACACAAGCATGCATTTAAAGATGGCACACTGAGAAGATAAGACTGGATAGAGACAGAAAACAAGGCAGACAAAAAACAAAAAGACGTGCCACAGAGAGAAACCACTTGTTATCTTGTTGGGAGTGGGAGGGATGAAATCATCTGCAGTGTCCCCAGTGTTGTACCTGATTGCAGCACTAGAGGGCAGTGTGGCCATTCTCCACAGCTGACACGCTGCAGGTTTTTTTTCCCCTCACTGTTTTTGAAGTATTGAAAAGGCTCGCTGTAAGCTCTCTGTAACATCATGTGGTTCTATCTATCTCCCTCTCTCACATCAGTGCACAATCTTGTATTTACATAAGAAGGAGGAGTGTGTCTCTGTGTGTGTCTGTGTGTGTGTGTGTGTGTGTGTGTGTGTGACTAGTCGCAGTATTGGTTTGCCTTGTCTGTACTGGCCAGCGGCAGCAAGGCACGGCATCTGCTGCAATGAACAAAACATCTTCTAGTGCCACCAGCTTTTCCTCCCTCTCCTCCATTTGCTCTCTCTTCTGTATTTGTCTTGTTCTTTCTCAAACCCTGCATCACTGTGAAGGTGACACAATCAAAAAGGCTTTCCACTGATAGCAGCTTTTCAGTGCTCATACCAATATTTTTATACTGACTGCTAATACTGCTGCTGCTGCCTCTCAAGCTGCTACAACAACTGAGTACCACTACTACTGATGCTACTAACACTACAGCCACTTTCACTACGACTGCTGGTGCTACCACTGAAATTACTGTTACTATAGCTCCACTGCCTCTCATGCTATTATAACATGCCTTAACTCCTACTTCTACCTCTTAAGCCCCGTTTCCACCGAGCAGTCTGTACAATTCAGCTCAGCTCGGTGCGCTTTTCTGTTCCCAATGTGAAAAGTTGTGGATGGTACCAACAGAAGCGTTCCTTCCCGTCCCCATTTTTACCCCCCCCCTCTGTTGGGGTACCTAGCACACAGATCTGGTACTAAAAGGTGGAGCTGTGAACACTGCAGTCTGATTGGTCAGTAGAGGACGGTCACTCTGCTCAGGGCTGAGTTGTGTCTGGTTTTGAGGCTCATGTAACCACTGTTCATACTGTGGAGAGTTTTATTAGTAAACTGTAACTATAAAATGAAAGGATGTTTTGCTGCCTCTCACAGCAGCTGGAGTCTGAGAAAAAATAACTTCATTCACTGGGCCGACTGCCGGCGACTTTTAAGGTGGAACGTTAACTTGTAATGTTACTCAATGCATGAGTTGATGATGTGAATCCACCAGCACACCTTAGCAGACACTTTTAGTAATGAGTTGATTTTAACCAGATTATGTGAAGGTCATATATTCTAATCCTCACTTCCTGTGGGCTACAGCAACACTAAACCCCTGAGCTTGCCTGAGAAGGACTAAATGCACAAAGCTGCTATTTTTAAATGTCCCATGGAGAGAGACTCTCACTGCAGCCTGTTCTATTTTGTTCTGAAAATGTGGGCGTGCAGCCTCGTTCTGTGGACGATAGTGATGGCCAAATGAAGCCTCATGAAGCATTTTCTTTATTTTCTGAGCCCACTAGATGGCGTTCATGGTTTATAGAGAGAGGCTCAAAGAATGGAAATTCAGTGTGGTTTCAACCTTTTGTTGAACAAAGAGCGCCATCTAGTGGGCTCATAAAATAAAGAAAATGCTTCATGAAGCTTCATTTGGCCATCACTACCAATTACACACATTATGCAGTACAACTAAACACCACATCAATACAGTGCAGCAGAGATATTACAAACAATAAAGCCTGCCCATGACCTCATAAAGCTTTCAACTTTGTGGTTGACCCGAGCTAATGTGTTTGTATGACACAATTTCTACCATAGTTTCCCTCCATTTTTCAAAATCTGGAGGGGATGTTTCTTTTTCCAGAATCTGAGGATCACTTGAGCAGCTGTGACGACCTCTACATTTATCACAACAAGGTCATATTTTGATTACCATGGTGATTTAGGTGCTGTTATACCCAACCACTTCCCTGCGCTACACAGCTTTTTCCCAAAATGGGTAAACCAGTTTAAACATAGAAATGTTCCTGTTTCTGTCTGACATTTCCAACATAAATTATGAGTCAGTAGACTCATCCTGTGGAGCTTAGAAGGAGTAAAGTAAAACTTATGAATTAATTTATACTGTGTAAATTTCCCCCTTGCCTCCTTCATATATTTCCCAGTATTTAACAGTATTTGCATCCATTGCTCATTGCTTAATTCACACCCTAGGTCCTTCTGTCAAATGACCCTGAGATTGTACAAATGTATTTTTATAACCCACTGACGATTTTGTTAATACAGAGATGACCTGTGTGCCACACCGAGTAATAATGAAAAAAGTGAATGAACTGGTCTTTTGTGATACAGTTTCTGATTTGTAAGTACCTCCAAAAAAATACATTTATAGTCTGTAGTTCAGAAAAAGACACGTAGAAACACATGTTAAAGTTCAGCCACAGCTCATACAGCCTCAGCAGTCTGAGTTCATGTCGAGATATTCCAAGGTTACAGTCTTTTTAGTACAAAATTCCTTCTTTGCGTTTCCACGCACAGCATTTCTTTGCTGATCTGTGGTGGAGTAACAGGCTGACACACAACAACCACTTCTATCAGTACGACTGCTGTTGTACTATCAGCGCCTGTGACCAAGAGGACATGACTCAGACTGGACAAAACAGAGTCCTTGACAGAGCCACGTCATGAGGAGGACATACGGAGAGAAAACACTTACAAAATCCAATAGTCATCATCAGGGTCCATCAGTGGACTAGTCTCCTGCATGTTTCTGATATGAATGTAATGATTAAATGATATATTTTGGTGGTTTGAGTTGAAGGTGTGAGAAAGAATAGTATCAGTAACATTGTTAACACTGTGCTACATTACAGAGAAATACAAAACCGTACTAATGAACCTTCATTAATATAGGCCTATATTTTATCTACAAGTGCACGTCACACACTGAGCGAGCCGCCTGTTAATGACGCTGTGGGCTAATGGGCATGTAGCTACTTCCATGTTTCAGATGATACGTCATGTTTGTAGTCGACCAATGAAGATGAGTTTACATATCACCTTGGGTTCGTCCTTCACCTTCTCAAAATGATCCCACACTTTGGATTTCCTGCCCGACATGTTATTAACTAGCCTGTGGAATAACCGCAGGTACCAGCCCTGGAAATTAACCTGACTCCTGTCTGACTGCTGAGCGTGGACACTTCCTGTGTCTGTCCTTTCAAAGTAAAGTCACACATGGTCCAGTCATATAGGTTTGGATTTATTTTGACAAGGAGCAGCTTCACTTTTTTTCTGTGAATAAGTGACCAATGAAATCTTGCCAGCTAATGACCGTTCTTTAGTTATTTAGAGCTATTATATCATATTGAGAGAAGCTGTCAGTAAACAGTGCACTCAGCTCTGCTGCTGACGGAACATGGATGTTATGAAACATACAGTTTACAGTCTGAGTAATTAGTGTACTCTGCCTTTTAGATGTCAAGATGTACAGATACAAACAGTAGATATGTAAAGATTCTCTATGGGACGACCCAGTTTGCAGAAGAAGTTGTAGGGGAGTTATGTAATGACACTGATATATCAGCACTTTGGAAAGCAAACTAATGAGCTTCTGATGCAGATGGACTGATGTTTTTTTTTTATATTCCAGCTGCTGGTAACCTCAGAGCGAGCACTTCTCGCCACTGTACAGCATCACACCTTTGTTTCCCCGTTTAAAGTAGACAGGGACATGAAAGATTAGGAAACACTGAGTCCTACACTGGACTGAAAACCTAAATTCCAACCCACACATTTACACATGCGATTGTCTTCCTCTGCCTACAGTGTAAAGTATTCACATATTGTGCTGACAGTGGCAGAGAGCGCTGATGTTCGAGGGTGAAAATCCAGGGAGACAAAGGGGAGAGAGGAATGACACCAACACACACTTATTTCAGGTGTCACATTACACACAGACATCAGTATGGATGTTAAATATACAACATCTGCATTTCATTTTCCTGGATCATTCGTGTTGAAGACGGAACCTTCACTGGGTTCATCAGTGATGACAGACGGCCTGTAGCTAACACACACCAGGAACTGTGTTTCTTTAATTCAATTATCCTGAAATTTGCCAGTGTCCCACAGTACCTCAGCATGCAAAATATTTAAGTGTGACAGAGCCTTGAGAGGACCTTTCTTCAGCGGAGACTGCTGCTGTGATCCCCTGAACAGCTGCACAGACAGCACTGTGCGCTGCCCTGATTTTTGCTCTGGTTGAAATATTAGACCTTCAAATAGTCGAACTTCTGCTTGTGTATTTAATGCTGTTCCTGCACTGACAGGAGTCAACCTGATGTACCTACTCTCTGATCACATAGTAACTTAAAGGAATGAATTACTCACTGTGCATTACATTGAAATCAGGGAGGAAGCTTTGTTTTACTGCATGCCTCCATGGTCAGATACCCATGGGTACACATTTTGTAACGGGTGGAGTTCGGACGCAATAGCAACACCAGGGACAGGCGGAATAGTTTATACTGAGCTTTACTGCACCACTTCAATAAATACAGGGAATGCAAACAGGTGAGGCTACAGAGAGAGTCAATGTTCAGTTTCAGAGTCCCCAGGGGAACAGAGTCAGTCCACAGCTTGCAGCGTGGAACCCTGTAGCAGCACACAGGTGAGTTGGCGGCGGCGGCCAGGTGCACACACACAGCAGACGGTTTAATAGTGTGCGATGGTGACGAGAGGGGGCAGGCAGAAAGCGATGTCAGGAGAACTGAGGTTTCAAAACCAGGAGTACTCACTGAGAACGTTGTCTCTCTGGTGCAAAGCCGACCGTGACCAGAGGAGAGCTTGACAGCAGCGATGAAACATGGAATCCATGGTGCACACTCAAAGGTGAGGTGTACTGCCGCACAACAAAGCATTCCACAGCTCAGAAGATTACAGGTGACGGGGCGGTAAACTCACTTTGGAAAGTTGGGTCACGTTCGTTCCAGAGAGCTGCACGAAACAGGTGAACAGGAACCAGACAGGCAGAAGCAGAGCTCGTGGTCAAAGACTGAAGGCAGAGTGGATTACCAGGGATCAGACGAAGCAGGTGAGTTGGAGACAAGCAGGGTTGATATCAAGAAAGCAGCCTGGAAACAAACGCTGGAAAGTCTTGCATGAGGCGAAGAACACTCTGGCGGGGATTGTCAGTTGTGTTTTCTTTACCTTAAAATGAGACGTTTATACTGTTTATACATTCTCCTACACACTTGGCGCAACTCAGTTGGTTGCATTAAATTTGTGAAGAAGCTGCTGGTCTGTCGCTGCCTCGATTGGTAGTTTGTTTGTGTTGATGTGGGACTTTGGTGAATCCGAACTAACTACCGATAGAGGCAGCGATGCCTTCAGCAGCTCCTGTGTTCAGTGAGGTAAAATTTATAGGCCCGTTTCCACCGCAGGAACTTCGGGATAATTTTACGGGGCTGGGGCCGTTGGTGCGTGTCTCCACCGCAGGAACCACCCCCGAAGGACAGAGTTCCGGAACTTTTACAGGGGCTAAACAAGTCCCTGCCTCGGAGTAGGTACTCAGAACAGCCCCGAGAGACTCCTGGCTGGGGCTTGGGGATTACTTGGTGCTGATTGGATATAGTCAAGGCGGGATGTGACGTCAACAGAAAGCGGCAAAATAGCCGGCATTTTTAAAACTCCGCAGACGAGGGTTAGCTCGTTCATAGCTTCAGTAACTCAATATACGGTCCGTGACAAAAATATTTTTTCCAGCGGATATCTTAGTTACAACATGATTGAGCTAGCAAAGCAGTTTTGTGTTGCTATGTGTGGTATTTATTCAGTTTTGGGAAATCACGATGTCTAGAAAGCATCAGCTGACAGGGACAGCTAACAGCAGCAGCAAAGCTAACATCAGCACGTCATCTGTTAAAAGCCTCCCGTTGTCGGATACGACATGAAACTACTCCAGTTAGCTGAGTATTACAGACACCGCTAAGGGCTAACAGCTAACGGCATCCCTACGCCCCAACGTCGCCCCGGTCAAAATGGTCGCTCAACGATTACGTCACATCCAGAGCCCGTAACTTTACAGGAACCTTCCTCCTACTCCGCTCTCTCAGTGGAGACACGGCGGTTAAGAGGGCAGAGCGAGAGGACGTTCCTGTAGTAGTTCCTGCCCCCAAATAGTACCAGGAACTTCTTCAGTGGAAACGGGCCTTATGTTTTTGGGAACATAGTCTGAAGAGATCATAGATTAGTTTCACTCTTAGCTCAGTTCCTGTCAGAAAGCGTTGTTTGTTTTGGAGACACTGAGCGTATGAGTACGAGTTCGTTCATCATGGAGGCATATAGTTTTCTTCGTTAATTCAACATAACACAGGGGAAGTAACTGATACATGAATGATCATTTGGATGGCGAAGTATTCCTTTTTTTTATTTGAAAGCCACTAGTAAAAAAACGCTTGCTGCGGCCTTTCATTGTTGCCAGGCAACCACCCAGTCACCTCCTTACCCTAACCTTCCTGTGTAATCAATGGGGCACTTTTGTGCTCTGAGTTTAAGTTTTTTCAACTCGAGGAGTTCAGAGCGCTCCGGCAGAAAAGCCAGGCACCTAGAGCACAGAAACACGAGGCGTGTCGCAAAAACAATTGCAAAAAGCTGCTCCAGCTGCCAAAACACTGTCTGTGTGATCGGGGTGTTCGGTAAGACACTACAAAATTTTCATAGGAACCAAATATTAGCTCCCTGTCATGGGCACATACTGTAATAAGCTTTCACCTTTTGTTTAATGTTCTCTGTTTTATAACCCTTTCACAATCTTGTGTACTAATTTGCATGATTTCATATTTACAGAGGAATCTTCCTGTTAGATATTCTGCCCACATTTAAGACAGTTATTTCTTTCCTGTTATACCAAGTGATAAGAAAACAGCCATAACAGCCAATTAGTTGTATCAGTGCAGTGTCCACAGCCCACAACTTCAATTAGGGATGTGTCGATAATTTATCTGTAGATGAGCGCATGGAGGTGTGTTAGGACATCGATGTCAGTCCTCGATGAAGCGTAATGATGGAAACCTCACTCCACCTCCTGTGCAAAGGGACCATAATTCCTAGTTACTGCCGCAACTGCCACTAAAATAATAATTACACCTAATGAGACACAGCCTGACAAACATGCTGTATGTACAGTATAACCCAGAGTCAACACGAGACCCTCTTCTTCCTCCTCCCATCAAATTTTCTGTCTGCTAAAGCCAAACTCTGGAGTCACAGCAGCGAGGGAGGCAGAGAGAGGAAGTGGTGTGGAGCGCTAATACACATGAGCTGCTCTTGTTTTTCCCAGCAGGAAGGAAGGGATAACACAACAGTTACCCTGCATGATCTTCTGAAAGACGGGCAGCTCACAGGGGAACATGTACCAATGCACCATGGGAGAAAAACACCATGTCCCACACCACTAGTGTTCACTTGATAGTGGATATTAGGTCAGAACTGGCCTTTTAGTCAAGGAGAACTCCACACTTTCATCCCTTTATGACACACATTATCACAAACTGCTGACTTTCTTACACTTCTGTCAAAAAGGAAGAACTCCAGTCGGACTACATCACAAGATCTGAGTCTGGGAACAAGAACTTTAACATTGAAACCTGCAGATGTTTATGTGATAGCACAAATCTTTATTCATCCAGAGACCAGGTTAAGGGCATGGATAGGAGAAATTTAACACAGCCGAAGCCTTTTTTAATTATTTTAAAACTGAAAGCACCAGAGAGATCAATGTCCAGCTGTACAATCAGTGATGAGTGTATCCTTGAATAGAAAGAATGAAACTAATTTCAGTAGGTTTAAATATTCTATGAGTCACCAGTATTATGATGAAGAGACAGGTGATAGTGAGATGTTAGAAACCATAAAATGGCCCAAGATCGTCCACAGAGCTGTGCGGGGTGGCACAATGCAATGTTTTCTCATAGAACAGTTCGTAAGATATCCTACGAAAAATGCATACACAACAGTTTGGATGATATCCCATGAGTTTGCACCCCACGAATGACGTTATGTCCTTATATTAACCTACAGTTACATAATTAATGTAAAGTTACTGAGGTAAGGTTTAGGTAAAGAAACATGGTGACAACATACCTTAAAATGGCTCAAAGTTTACTCAGATCCGAACACGCGACCCCAGAGGAAAGTCCCAGGCAAAAGGCCGCTTTTTTGAGACCCCTCCACAGGTAGTGATGGCCAAATGAAGCCTCATGAAGCATTTTCTTTATTTTCTGAGCCCACTAGATGGCGCTTTTTGTTCAACAAAAGGTTGAAAGCACACTGAATTGCCATTCTTTGAGCCTCTAGTGGGCTCAGAAAATAAAGAAAATGCTTCATGAGGCTTCATTTGGCCATCACTAATTGTGAGGTATTGATCCCTCAAACATGCACACACACAAGAGTTTAAGGGATATCCTACGAATTTGCGCCCCATGAATGCCATTGCGTCCTTAACGTATAGTTACATAAGTAACGTAAAGTTAACAAGGTTAGGTTTAGGAAAAGAAATATGGTGAAGATGTACCTTAAAGTGACTTAAAGTTCAAGTTAAAGTTTGCTTTTTGTAGGAAAACATTAAAAAATTGTGAGAACAGCCTGCAATACACTGCACACAGCTCTACAAGTAAATAAGATTTTACCAGTTTGAAATAGTCAAATTTGCAATAAAGTTGCGGTGATTGGACAAAGTTGCCAGGTCGTGCAGAATTCACAGCAATTGTCTGAATTTGTTTAGCAATCACAACATCCTGGAGGGACTGGATAACGTGAACATGAAAGTGTTTTACAAAATGGTATTATTATTTTCCACACAGGTCTATGTTTGTGTTATCTGAGTAAAAATGAAAATACAATTAAATTTTTCTTTTCACATACTCATATTGGTGTTCTGTGAGCATATTAAAATGATTTTTTTTTTTAATTTTGAATTTCACATCCATTTTTTTCAAAGTTTTCAAATAAAATTATAAAACTCAAATATTAATTTACATTTGAAAATTAAAATGCGACACTGGGGTTTTTTGCTGGTTGAATTCAGATGTGCTGGAGGTCCCTCTCTGGAGCTGTGGCCTACTACACAAATAAACTTCAGGTAACAAATAACTCCTCTGCTATTAAATGTTACGAAAGCTTCTCACCGTCTTTGTCAATAACATTGACCGCATCAGCGCTAACATCACTCCTCCCGTCTCTGCACTGGGCTCATGTTACACCTGCATTCTGTCTAAATGTGCCGAGTTGCTTGGAGCTAATATCACTGCATGCACTTATGAATATTGAGCTGCACATGAGACCCTCATTCAGTCCCCTTGACATTATCCCCCAAAGACTGTCCAGAGAGATAATAGGGGCCATACGCTCTAATGTGCTCTCTATTATTAATAGCCCTCTTTTCTGGATGTGTACCAGACCATTTTAAGACATTCTGTGTTCAACTGCTGCTCAGGGAATCTGGCCTGAAATCCACGGACATAAAACAACTTTGGACCAATTACCTAAATATCCTTCACAGCTCGTAAGTTTCCCCGGAAGTAGAACCTGATGCAGTTTGCTACAGAAGCTAATCCAGGGGGCTAATTCTGTGTTTACCTTCAGACGGACTCAGAGACTGTTTGATATGAGTTATATTTTAAAATGATCTAGGAGGATTTCTTTGCTTGCCCTGCTCGTTTTGAGTCGCATTTCTGGACCACAGAGGTGGCAGCTAATCAAAGCAACGCAGTCCATTTTTTTCGGATCAGTCACCTGAAAAAGATCATTACGCACACAAACCTTGCACACTGATTCTGATGCGTTTCATTGTGAAAATTCGCAATACGAGACAAAATGAAAAGACACATTTCCTCCGTTGCCTCTCTCCACTGGAGTCACCACTCCCTCCCTGTCTGTCTGTCATTTGGCACCGCAGCTGCATGAAGGGGCGGAGCTGTCCTCCCTCTCTGTCTCCACATTCTGTGTGTGGTCCACAACCTCCTCCTCTTCATCATCATCCACCTGAATATTACTACCTGACCTGTTGAAACTGAGCTGTCTGAGTTATGAAATGAGTCTGTGTGCCCCGTCGCTCTGTCTTGCAGCGACTGTGTCCTCTAAAGCTGGAAAAAGGGGTGGTTGGAAACACATAGCACATTTAAATGGTGACATACAGCACTAGACAGGGAATTGTGGCTAGGGCCGAGACAGTATTTATTAAAGTGTGGGTTATTAACAAAATATCTAACACTACAAATCTGTAATCTCATATTTTACTTTGATGACAAATGTACAGATTTGAAAAATATTAATGTCAAAAATAGTCAACAATTGCCACCATGGTCCTCGCACATATTTCTGTGAGACCAGTGCTGTGTCTCAAATCACGTACTTCTGTACTTACACTTTACATTTTGAGTGCATAAGTAAGAGCAGTATGGAAAAATGCAGTGCACTATGAGTACCCGGATGGTGCACTCAAAACGGTCAAGAAGTTGAGTGTGGAACTATGGACACTTCTCGCCCTCAATGGTCGCCATCTTGGCTACGTAGCAGAAGGGGAGGGACCACTTTTCAAACTGGAAATGGCGGCCGAGGACTGTGCGACCGTGAACGTCGCTGCATTGTACACATGTGTTTTTTGCACTAAGCACCACTATACTGTTGTCGGGTATAAGCCAGCAGTATGTTTGTTGGGTTAATTTAGCAGTCTGTAATGATTTGGAACCGCGAACGATAACGCGAACGCTAATGCTAGTTTGCTAACTAGCTAATTTGCGGTCGTCATTTCCGGTGAGTGCACAACGGCCGTGTTTGGTTTGAGACAACACTACCCTGTCGAAATTTGCGCACTACACTTTTGAGTACATAGTGCACATAGTATACTGCATGGAAGTGTACTCACGGAAGTATGTGATTTGAGACACACCACAGGTTGCTTCAAAGTTAGCATGACCCATAGTCTGAATGGACACATTGCTAAAAGTAAAAGCAAAATTAAAACTACGGGTGGTATGGCTATAGTGGAAACCGCACCAGGGTTCACTTGCAAGTGAACTGAGACCCCCAATTTTCAAGCGGACCAGGGTTCGCTCGTTTGGCTCGCACCAGAGTTCGAATGAGTGTTAACACCACTCCAAATGAACCGAACTATCCATGGAAGTGGACCAGGGTTCATTTAAAGCGGACCAAATAGCGCCAGAGTGGCGTCCTAAGGGAGCAATCACACCGAGATGAAACGCTAGAAACGCGACGCCAGTAAAACCATTGTTTTCCTATGATACGGCGCGTCTGACTGGCGTTCAAGCGTCTTTTTAGACGTGCATTTTTGTAGACGCTGAAAAGTTAAAATATTTTCAACTTTTTTGAGCGTCAGACGCCAGTAGCTAGCGTGCATTGAATAAGTGCTTCCAGCATTTCAAGCGTCTTTGAAGCCTCCGCGTCTCTAGTGTATTTCTGTGTGATCACCCCCTAAGACTGCTGGTCATTTTATTTGCAGAAAGCTCTGCTGAAGAATGCTGGACTGTTTTGACAGGTGTTGCACATGTCTGGAAATTATGGTAACGGTTTTTGCTTTTTTTTAAAAAAAGGCAATTTTGAAACTGCAGGTGTTTACTAGAGGCTGACATTTTTTGGGACTCCTGTGGTGCACAGGATTTCTGTGGGATTCCCCCGGGATTGGGGTCAGTTTCACTATTCACCACATGACTAAAGATGGGACAGGAAAAAAGTCAACAGGAGCTGAAATAGCAATAGTGGAACAATTCTACTCTGACAGAAAAATGAATGAAGATTATTGTCTTTGCTGAACCCAGGTATTTCTTTAAACTCTTGTCCAGCGATTTACAAAAGCCCCACAGATGTCGAGCTTGCAAGGGGAAATACAAAACGTATCCAAAGTTGCTGGTCAACAGGTTTTCAGCTGGAATCACACTGCGCTAAACGGCGGCCAGTTTTGTTCTGCCATCTGGTCTGCTGTCACTTTAAATCCACAAAACCCAAGAACAACAATGAAAAACCTGCCTATAGCTTTATGCTGCTGCAGTTCGATACAGAACACCCACTGACAAGGACACAAACTGTTTCGAACACGTGAGGTCTTCTGCTGCTAAACATGGGATTATTCAGCTTTCTGCTGGAGCTTAGTGTGTGGTACATTGATCCCAAGCTTTGGTCATGCAGAGTAGTGAAATCCCAAAGCTCCACTTGCAAAGCCAGCTCATCACTTTGTACTGGTCTGGTCTACTTGAGGAATAAACAGGTTTGATTTCTGGCAGGGAAATATCCACTACCATTGTTCCACATCTCTAACCTTCTGTAGCATTCATATACGGATTGTAAATAATTATTGATAAATGGTTAATCCTTTCACAAATCCATTTTCTGCTGCTCCAGGTCAAGATCATATTGTTTTGTTACGCTCGACTCTAGGGGTGTTAGAGCGTAACATAAAAAGTGTAACAGAAAGCATATATGAGTAAACATTAGTGAGCAATATGTTGCTAATACAATGGATCTGAAAGTTGATCACAGAAAAATGGTTTTCTGATAAACGCAGGTGACACAAGAAACTCAGGCACAATATGAAGCAAGTAGTGATGGCCAAATGAAGCCTCATGAAGCATTTTCTTTATTTTCTGAGCCCACTAGATGGCGCTCATGGTTTAAAGAGAGAGGCTCAAAGAATGGCAATTCAG
>NC_065516.1:34272108-34285529 GCF_006386435.1 Epinephelus moara | reverse complement strand
TGAATTGCCATTATTTGAGCCTCTCTCTTTAAACCATGAGCGCCATCTAGTGGGCTCAGAAAATAAAGAAAATGCTTCATGAGGCTTCATTTGGCCATCACTAGAAACAAGGACTTCTGGGTAAACTACGGCCAAAATAACAAACACAACCCATCTATCTCTCCCCAGAGTGCTGCCCAGGCCCTATAAGCATAAGAAGCAAACTGAAATACAATGCTCGGCCTAACTCCAATAGAAAACCTGGAAAAGTCATGGAATCAGTAAAAAAAAAAATGGAATTGTGTTGTGTGAAATGAAATTTTTACAGCAACCTCCCACGTAATGTGTAACGGTGAGTTTATTTTCTGTAGCTGTTGACCTAACGAAGCTCTAATATGCATCAATATGTGACATTTGTGACCATCACATACAGTTCCTCAGTTTCTCCCCATGTTCTAGAAATGTCAATATATTTGTGTACTTGCTATATAATAAATAATTCTGCATTACTGGTTTTCATTGACATTTTCATACTTAGGCACATCAAGTTAAAAGTCAACACTGACTTTAAGTTTCACTCAGGACACACACAGCAGTTTCCCAGATCAAAGTCCTGTATTTTTTAGACCCATTCACAACCCAGATGTCCTCCCTTTGTGAACTGTCCATCCATTTTCAACTGCTTATCCGAAGCCAGGTCCTGGGGGCAGCAGGTCGAGCAAAGCATTCTCGATGAAGGGTTCTCAGGCCAGGTGATATATGTAATCCCTCCAGCGTGTTCTGGGTCTGGCCCGGGGCCTCCTACCAGTTGGACGTGCCCGTAACACCTCTAACAGGAGGCGCCCAGGAGGATCCTGATCAGATGCCCGAACCACCTCAACTAGCCCCTCTTTCGACGTGAAGGAGCAGCAGCTCTACTCCGAGCTCCCTCCGGATGTCCGCTCTCCTCACCCTATCTCTAAGGCTGAGCCCAGACACCCTCCAGAGAAAGCTTATTTCAGCCGCTTGAATCAGTCACTACCCAGAGCTCATGACCGTAGGTGAGGGTCGTAGATGGACCAGTAAATCGAAAGCTCTGCCTTCTAGCTCAGCTCCCTCTTCACCACAACATGAACTGTCTTTTTTATACTACCTATGAAGCATTAACCACTGCCCATAGTGTGACATCATAAACCACTGAATTTGTGCGTCCACCAAGAAAAAGGCTCCTAATTGATAGGTGCCACCGTATCGTGCCACCATGTACTGTGGTGTTCAGAGGTCCTGGTCATTTCAGGTCATTTCAGGTATTCCAGGAAGACCAAGTTGCTTGAATCACAAAGATAACACGGAAACGTTTATATGTTTACAGCTATGATTAAGGACTGGAGGACTGGTCATAAATTTGCGGTGGTGATTACAGCAGATTAAGTTTTATTAAAACACATGGGCTATGCTGTTATAACTCAATAAGTGAACACAATAAAATGATGTTGAGTCACAGCAGAGCAGCCAGCAGGTGATTACTGATATCGTGGTTTTGATCTCACTGCCGATGATAAATGTCACTCCATTTGTGTGCCGTGCTCTTTGTTTAAGCTGCCGCTGCCTCCTGCTGCAGAAAGATTTCCTCTCCTTTTAAGAGACACGCTGCTTTTTCAAGTGCTTCACTTTGTCACACATAAATCTGTGGACCGCAACTGTCATCACAGACACTGCAAACACACACTGTTTTATGAGCATGCTGTCTTTGTCCATTATATTAAAGTGTATTTCATGAGAGGTGTAATGTTGCTTGACCACTGTTCAGTAAAAGCCTTAAACAGAAAAACGGTGTTTTTCAAATATGTTTGGGACAACACTGCATCACCTGAGTCCATGTTCATGAAGTATTTTATCTTTCAACTTACTTCTAATATTCTTTATTTTACTTACTGTCAACAAAGACCCACACAAAGTGTTAGTCAGCACTTTCAGACTTTCCTACTCTGTCTGAGACACTCAGCTCCAGGCCCACTGGTTACTACTGAAGATGTAAATTACTAATAATGCCTCACTAACATACACTCACTGGCCACTTTATTAGGTACAGAGGATGGTCCCAAAAAGAGAAAATATCCAGTGAGCCAAAATGCCTTGTTGATGCCAGAGGTCAGAGGTCATGGCATGGTTTAAACACCACAGCCTACCTGAGTATTGTTGCTGACCGTGTCCATCCCTTTATGACCATAGTGTACCTAGTGATGGCCAAATGAAGCCTCATGAAGCATTTTCTTTATTTTCTGAGCCCACTAGATGGCGCTTTTTGTTCAACAAAAGGTTGAAAGCACACTGAATTGCCATTCTTTGAACTTCTATCTTTAAGCCATGAGCGCCATCTAGTGGGCTCAGAAAATAAAGAATATTCTTCACAAGGCTTCATTTGGCCATCACTAATGTGTACCCATCTTCTGATGGCTACTTCCAGCAGGATAACGCACCATGCCACAAAGCTCACATCATCTCAAACATGACAATGAGTTCACTGTACTCCAATGGCCTCCACAGTCACCAGATCTCAGTCCAATAGAGCACCTTTGGGATGTGCTGGAACGGGAGATTCTCATCATGGATCAACTGTGTGATGTCATCATGTCAATATGGACCAACATCTCTGAGGAATGTTTTCAGCCACTTGTTGAATCTATGACACCAAGAACAAAGGCAGCTCTAAAGGCAAAAAAGGGCCCAACTTGGTACTAGCAAGGTGTACCTATATTGTAGTGTCATTTAACCCATCAGAAAATATCAAAGTCAAAAAGTAACCAAGTAAGTCGGAGTAACTTATTCAGGTAATAACTTACAGAAACATTGCATGCAATAGTCCACCTTCCACCTTCTCTTCCCCCCTCACACACTCCTCAACCAATGTCTTGGGCTGTAGCTCGCCGACAAAGTCTCCGACAAGCGGGGGGTTTAATACTGCAGCCAGCCACCAGGGGGCGTCAGAGATTATTATACAGTCTACGGTCCGGATATTTAGCATGCTAGATATTTGGGTAATGTGTGCATCTTTGAACAGTTTAAATAGCGATTTGTATGTACCAAGTCAACGCTGATTTGCCTCTGATCTGGGGATTTTCGGGAGCAGCAAAAACTGTTGTGTCAGTGAAAAAGCAGGGCTGAGGTCTTGGAGTACAAAGTAGGCATAACCACTCATCAAAACTGACACAGATAAAGATAACATACTGTCGGTAGGCCACTCAGGATACTGTACGTACTGAAAACTCTTGTTTCAAGGCCAGTCGTTTAATTGCTACTCACAGCAGCGCTCCTCCTCCGTTTGCTGCTGGTGCTTTTCCTCTTGCCCCCCCAGCCCTCAGTCAAGGCCCTGCTCCTGCCAGTCCTGCTCCATCAGCATCTCAGATTGCAAATGAAATTGGAAATTTGAATGAGTTTAATAGAAAAACACCACAGGCTCTGCAAAATACAGGAAGAGTGCTGCTCTCCGACACTGAATACATTGAAAGAAAGCAAAGTTTGAGAATAAAAAGCGTTGCCTGTGTTTTTGATTGTATATGCAAGCAGAATTACTGCTGTATTCACTCTGCTCCACTGCACTATTCAAACTGAAGTCTGGGGTGCTCAGAAGCTCTTATGATGTTAATGACAGTCGACTGTATACCATCGACATGTGCACCCTCTGCAACATCATCAGCACTGGTGCCATCAACAGCATCATTAACATCTCTCTCTGTTTGGAGGATACTGTGCTGCTCACACAAGTTGTGCAGACCCGTCCTCGCTTCCTCTGCAGTTACCACATCTGTTAAAGTAGCACATGAAAGTGATGTTTCATGTGAGAAGTGTATGTCAACTAAAAATAAAAAGACAGCATCAGCACTCTGGTGGTTTTTGATGGTTGCGACAATATTCCGACATCGTCGCCAAGTGGCCGGGCTGAACTCATAATTCCAACGTCCTGCTGGAGAGTGGCCTCAGGCTGTTGATGGAGAGGAATCTTGTCACAGCTGGATGTCACTTATTGGTGGGGGACAGTGGCTGTCCCTTCAGGCTGTGGATCCTCGTATCTGACACCCACCAACAGCCATGTCAGTAATTTCGTTAACATGTGAGCTCACACAAAGCTGGTTAATTGGGTGAATTTAATTTAACTTAAATTGACTTTCTCTTTAAGCTCCAGTGTGTAGGATTAAGGGGGGAGTATTGGCAGAAATTGAATATAATGAAAACAAAAGCATGTTTTCTTTAGTGTATGATCACCTGAAAAGAATTGTTGTGTTTTTGTTACCTAAGAATGAGCCATTTATATATAAACGGGGAGCAAGTCCTTGATTATGGGGATCACAATGTTGCACCACCATGTTTCTACAGTCGCCCAGAACAGAAAAAGCAAACAGTGGCTCTAGAAAGGTTAGGTAGGGTAGATCGGTATGGTAGGTAGGTAGGTAGGGCATGGTAGGACGAAAGGGTAGGGTAGGTGTAGGTAAGGTAAGGGGGTAAATCAGTAGGGTAGGTAGGTAGACAGAATAGGTAGGTAGGTGTTTAGGGTAGGGTAGGTAGTAAGGGAAGGGCAGGTATAGGTAAGGTAAGGAGGTAAATAGGTAGGGTAGAGTAGGTAGATAGGTAGGGTAGGTAGGTAAGGTAGGTAGGTAGGTAGGTAGGTAGGTTAAGGAAACAAGGTAAATAGGTAGGATAGGTAGGTAGGTTAAGAGGCAGGGTAGGTAAGGAGGTAGGTAGGGTGGCTAGGTAGGAAGGGTAGAATAGGTAGGGAGTAATCAAAGCATTCTAGTGATAGGCATCTGTACTTCAATGGACACACTGCAAACAGAAACTTCCAACCTTCAATAAATGTATTTTATTTTTGATAAACCTGATGGAAGTGCCAATTTGCCAAAATGTAAAGAAATAAAGGCTCAAATACAGGATTTTAAAAAAAGGACTTGCTCCACCTTTCTGTAGCTGACTCAAAGGCTCATTTGATAAGCCTTTACCAGGGTTTGCTCTCCTGGTGGCTTTCTCTGCTGTCATCTCACTTCCCGATAGCTCTATACTTTGGTGTTGGCATGTTTCCATCTATCAGATCTAGCAGCTCAGAAAAAACTCAGAGATCCACTTTAAAACACAAGGACGTCGCCCTGGATGGGATTACAGGAGGAGCAACACATTCACTGGAAAACAGTAGGTAATTGGCTTTACAGTAATAATTACTGGGGAGGGAGTGAACACTGTCAGCATCCCAACTCTGCTACACATCTGAACTCTTCCAGTGAAATCATCTTTTAGAAGGTAACACTGTCTGGTATGGTGACGGCAGTGAAGTGGTTTCATAGTGTTGCTCATCAGCGACCTCTTTTAGTTTGAACATCTAGAAAAGAACTCCTTTACGTAGGTAGGTATGCAAATAGGTAGGGTAGGTTGGTAGGGTACATGGGTAGGTAGGTAGGTAGGCAGGGTAGGTGGGTAAATAGGTAGGGTATGTATGTAGGTAGATAGGTAAGTAGTGTAGGTACGTAGGTGGGTAGGTAGGGTAGGAAGATAGGTAGGTAGGATAGTTAGGTGGGTAAGTAGGTAGGTAGGGTAGGTAGGTAAATAGGTAGGGTAAGCAGGTAGGTAGATAGGTAGGTAGTTGGGGTGGGTAGGGTAGGTAAGAAGGTAGGTTAGGTAATTAAATAGGTAGGTTAGGTAGGTGGGGTAGGTAAGTCGGTAGGGTAGGTAGGTAAGAAGTTAGGGCAGGTAGGTAGGTAGATAGGTATGTAGGTAGAGTAGGTGGGTGGATAGGTAGGGTACGAGGGTAAGGTAGGTAGACAGGGCAGGAAGGTAAGTGGGTAGGTACATAAGGTAGATAGGTTGGTAGGCAGAAAGTGTAGGATAGGTGCATAGGGTAGGTAGGAAAGGTAGGTAGGTAAGGTAAGAAGGTAAATAGGTAGGGTAGGGTAGGTAGATGGGTAAGGAGGGTAGTATAGGTAGGTAGGTAGGTAAGGAGGTAGTATGGGTGGCTAGATAGGAAGGGTAGGTACGATAGGCAGGGTAGGGAAGAAGGTGAGTAGATAGGTAGGTTGGTAAGTAGGAAGGTAGGCAGCTAGGTAAGTAGGCAGGGTAGGTAAGTAAGTAGGTAGAAAGGTAGGTATATAGGTAGGTGGCTAGGTAAGCAGGCATGGTAGGTAGGAAGGAAGTTAGTTAGTTAGTTAGTTAGGTAGATAGGTATGAAGGGAAGTTTAGTAGGTAGGTAGATAGGTAGCAGAGTTACAGCAGCTTAGAGCAACTAATATATGGGCTCAAATAATGAGCAAAACATACAAACCAGGAAAGCCTCTGTCTTTGTGTTCGGCCCCTGAATTGTTTAATTGACATCAGCTAGCTGTCTTCTAGTGAGGCCATTTATGGAGCCTCTAAGAAGAAAAATAAAATTATTACTGGATAAAGCCCCAGAGGGAGAGCCAGGCCCTGCTGGACGTGATAATCCTTGAAGAACATAAAACAGTTTTGCAGAAAGAGAGCAAATGAACAAATGGCCAAGAGTCCTGAGATGCCCAAATAGGACAGTTTGGCTTGAACTTTACATTCAAGTGTTATATACAGACTGTTATAATTTCCTGACTTCCCTTTTCATAAAGAAACTCTGGACGGAAAAAAAATACACACACATAAAGAGGCGTGATGCGGGTGATGTTTTAATTAGCCGACTTGCTCCCCCAGAGAGGAAGACAGAGAGCAGCCCGAATCGGCACTTGTGCTTGTTTATTCCACTAAGACAGAGATAACATTATTATGAGCAGTCAAGTAGGTTCTCAGCACTCACATGTGAGTGTGTACTTGTCTGTGTGTGTATTATTTTGTAGGGATTTTTTTTTACAGCACCTTGGCTGTTATGTTGCTTTTTAACAAGTATATCTGTGCGCATTTCAAAGACCCATCCTAAGAATACAGAATGATAAAAGCCTTTGATTGGCACATATACAAATGATACACCTACAGTCACTGTCTCCCTGACTCTCTGTCTACCTCCTGCTGTGTCTGTACTTGTGTACTGTACCGCGCAGCTTCTTTCCATGACCTTCAACTTTTCAGTATTTGTAATAATGGGTTACATTAAGGTGGCACTGTTCAGTATAAAACAAACTGAAACTTAAAGGAAAAGTTTGGAATTTTTGAAGCAGGGTTGTCAATCAAGCTTTGTCACATGGAATTATACAACGTACATCTCCAGTGAAATGTGATCCCATCAGCTCCTTTAACACTTTCCCTGCCAGCTAAGTTGCCACTAGTGATGGCCAAATGAAGCCTCATGAAGTATTTTCTTTATTTTCTGAGCCCACTAGATGGCGCTCATGGTTTAAAGAGAGTAGCTCAAAGAATGGCAATTCAGTGTGCTTTCAAACTTTTGTTGAACAAAAAGCGCCATCTAGTGGGCTCAGAAAATAAAGAAAATGCTTCATGAGGCTTCATTTGGCCATCACCTGTTGCCACGTTCAGTGATTGTTCAGTGTTCTGCTGTTCTGGTGTCACTGTCACTGTCATGGAGATCCCGTTTAGTCCACCAAACTGGTTTGTGTCTTTGTCCAAATCAAATTCAGAATGTTGATCAAAACAGGAAGTGAGTCCATCAACATCTTCATGGCTTGCGCAACCGTTAGCGCTGGTGTTTTTGTGCAGTTTACAAGCTGCTACATTTCTGTTAACGTCTTCCAGTTTCCTGTGGATCTTCTTCTTTGTTTGTTTTTGGACATGGCAGTGCTGTTCTATTTCACAAGATGTGTAACAGCGCCCCCTATCTTATAACAGTGAAAACACAGATTGCTGGAATGTCTTGTTATCAAAAATGCTCACATGTGCAGCGCACACTTCATATCAGGTTAGGGAAAAAGTATTTCCTGTTGTAGGGATGAATAAGGTTATGTGTATTAAGGGTTATCATGTCCACCTCATCAGAAACTGGGGAGGGATTAAGAGGAATATTGGATTTCTCTGGAACGCTAACTTTTTAGCACATTAGCTAACGTTAGCTTCCATAGCAAAACAAACAAGTGTGGTCCTCCTTTGTAAGATTGGCTTCCTGTGACATCATCCATCCACTGAGTGAGAGCATACGGGTCGGCCAGTCTGGTCCCGTTGGTCAGTGTTTACTTATTCAAGTAACACTGGCGGTCCCGGAGAGTGAGTGACCTGACATGGTGCGTTGGTAAATTCAGTCTGACGCTCTACACTAAAATGAGAGCCCTGTTGGTGGAAGAAACGGAGCGTTATATTTCTACATGAATGAACCAACGGTTAAGTTAATCACACATTCTCTCCGCTCGGCGCTCTGCTGCTCCGTCTCCACAGACAGAGTGTCCAGAGTGCGCTGCTCTGGATAACCCAACGGTACATTCAGACAGCACTCTAAATGTACGAACGGTCCAGTTTGTGCCAGAATGTGTAGTATTTCTGAACGCACCCCTCACACNCAGAGTGTCCAGAGTGCGCTCTGCCACTCTGAGAGTGCGCTGCTCTGGATAACCCAACGCTACATTCAGACAGCGCTCTAAATGTACGAACGGTCCAGTTTGTGCCAGAATGTGTAGTATTTCTGAACGCACCCCTCACACCATCTTCCTCCATTATCAAAAACAAGCCAACAGAACTTGCTCGCTAATGACTGTGGAGAACTGTTTTGCCTCCAGCTAAGCCCCGCCCACCAAAAAAAGGTCATACTGTTTACTAACTGTAAAAGGGTCTATTGAATGTGGCTTTGAATAGAGCGATATAACTGCTTCAGTCTCCCATCTGATGGCAAGGTAAAACAGTAAAAAATATTCTACATATAGCATATACTTAAATTGTTATTGTTCTGCCTGCCTCTCTAAACTGGGGGCGTGCCAAGTGACATCTATTCTGTTTAACACACTGGCTATGGATAAGTACCCGTACTGTCCCTTTAATGTGACATCATTTGCTATTGATTTAATAAAAAGAAGAAACCTCATGTTGAAACCTAAGCTGCACAGTATGTGGTCGGATGCACTAACTGAGTGAGCAGAGCCTGCCCCTGACAGGAGAATCAGAGTGTAACTTGTTGGACCAGTGGGCTGGCAGTTCCTGTGGCTGGCTCGGCCCACAGCCTTTGGCGTGCTGTTACACTCCTGCTACTCTGTGAGCAGCCAACTCTGGTCTTTGACAGTTTTAGAGTTTAGTTTTTTATTGCAGTGATGACTGTCCTCAACAACATGGCAGTAAAAATGACAGGTAAAAATAGACTATAGGTTAGTTCTCTTATCTGATCTCACTGGCAGGTCTCCACCTCCCTCCGCCTGCACCACAACTCATCAGCAAAACCTACACACAGCCTCAGTGAAGAGAAGGCCTAACCTCCTATCATAACACATGACAGCATGAAGTAAAGCTGTTAAGTAGTGGTGGGAGGATGTTCACGCTGGAAAGGGCAGAACTGAATACAAATGACTTAATATAAATAAAAATACTTATGTGTCAAGTCAGGTTCATGTGAGGTTCATAGCCTGGCTGTGTTTAGTACACCACAAGCAACATGCCACATGCCTGCAATGTGAATAAAGGATGTAGTGAGTTGTATTTTTACTAGGATGGAAAACACATGACCCGCCCTCCTCTGCCTTACTCTGCCTCTGATTGGCTTACCCAGATATTGTTAACCTAACCCCAACCACTCAGTCTTCACGCCTAAACCTAACCATCCCAACCAACGAAGGCAACACGTACTAGCTAATCTCAGGGTGAGTAGGCTGGGCCATGCCTTCGCTGTCCCAGAGGAAGAAATTTGGCAATGGGGTTTTGCATTACACTTTCACTTGAGCTTTTCTGATTCAGTGCAACTTTATACTTCCACTCCATAACATTACAGGTTAGAGGAGTGATTCCCAACTGGTGGGTCGTGGGCTTAAAGTTGGTCATGGGTCCGTTCTGAAAGGAACACAAGTGACTCGCAAATGTGTCAAGTTGGTAATAAAACACTAAATACGTTGAATTTCTGGCACAGGGCTCAGAGCGCATGTTTTAAAGTGCCGTTTCCTGCTGTAGAGTGAGTGATTAAGAAACATCAAAATAGCTCAATGATACGGCCAAACACAAGTATGACGCTGAATGTATTAAACTGTGTGGACCTTGAACTAATGACTGAGGAGTCTACAGCCATGGCAACAGCACTCTAATTTCGTACTGCAGCACAATGTTGCTTTGAGCAATATGCTGACACATCTTGGTTACCTAGTGATGGCCAAATGAAGCCTCATGAAGCATTTTCTTCATTTTCTGAGCCCACTAGATGGCGCTTTTTGTTCAACCAAAAGTTGAAAGCACACTGAATTGCCATTCTTTGAACCTCTCTCTTTAAACCATGAGCGCCATCTAGTGGGCTCAGAAAATAAAGAAAATGCTTCATGAGGCTTCATTTGGCCATCACTAGTGTTTGGTCATAAGCCAAAGAAATCGACCGATGGAAATATTGATCTGATGGTGGTGCTAGATGGGAAATCAAAGGATCACTAAAATCAGTAGGATTTATCTTCTGGGAACCATGAATGTCTGAATGATCCATCCAGGCAGGTGAACATTGTCTGCTGAGAGGTAGAACGCATTGGCGACAATGAAATCTTAGCACCCTTTGGCTACTGTCTGACAATAACTTAACTTAATAGCAGCTTTTAAAAAAAAAGATATATCTACATTCATAAAGATTAGCGAAAATGAGCGGCACATGGCCCAGATATGTGCTGGCTGCACTGGATCTCCTGAAATATTGGTTGTTTGTCTCCAGAGATGTCTAGTCATCAGACTGAACGGCAATAAGTTGTCAGTGGTTTAACCAGGGCGATTTGCCCTCTAAGGCTCTCACATCGTTAGCTAGCTAACTAATTTGAATTACTTTTTTTCTGAAAATACTGAGTGTATTTTCAAGACACGCTCACAGTGACTCAGTAATCTTAACTGTACATCCAAGAATAAACTCTCTAGGATTGTGACAATGGCAAGTAAAATAGTTGGCAAGCCACCAAAGCCCTTGACCCAACTTTTTACAGGCAGGATGAGGAATAAAGCAAGGACTGTCTTGGCAGATAGCTCCCATCCTCTATTTGGCTAGTTCGAATTCCTGAGCTCTGGGAGGTGCAACAGAGTCCCTTTGGCAACTAAAAATGCTTGTATCCTTCATCCCAAGTGCCAATGATCAGTCCATAGCACCTGGGATTGGTATGCCCAGGGCCCCGCCCCTGCCTGCCGCCCATCACACAATGCACCAGACCCTGATTTCTGTCCCTGCGGGTGGTGGGTCCACAGGGTGAAGGCTCCATGTTATTCTTTCAGGCTGAGCCCCACTGGGCCCTATGGCCTTAGGTCCAGCCACCAGACACTTGCTGGCGATCTCTCTCCCCAGGTCTGGCTCATGGAGGGTGCCTGGTGTCCCCATACAAGGCGAGGTGCTCAGGGTCCGAAGTGTCCTTGTCATCAAGGTCTTCTTGGAAGTGTTGCTGGGAAGAGGGGTGCCTGGGGTGCTTTGCTTGGCCTGCTGTCCTCTGCTGACCCAGCTCCAGATAAGCGTATGAAAATGGATGGACACAGACAATGAGCTGATTCAATGTGGTAAGTGTTTTGTAATGACTTTATATGTTTGTTTTACTGACTATTTGTCTGCTTTTTACAATGTTATCTTTGTGTCTGGTGTGCCGAAAACAAATTTCCAACCTTGCTGCACAATAGAGATCTATCTGATCCAATCCGTTGCAGAACATTTTTTCTTCTTTGCTCTCCCATTAATCATCTCACAGCCCCTCAAATTTATATTTGCTGACTCTGGACTACACTAGTCAACAGTAAAGTACTTTAAAGTAGTAAAGCAGGTAAAACCACCTCAACCCTGAGCAGCCACATTGCTGCTTAGGCATCAATACACCACGATCAACAATCTAATAATGCTGTAATATAATTATATGAATAAGTCACAGGGATATTTTACTGCAGAATGATTACTGTTGCTTGGATACTTTAAAACTTAAAGTGATTTTGGGTCATGGTGGGGCCTCTAGTGTTTGCAGATTTCAGCTCACCCTCAGGTTAGTGCCCAGCTGTGGGCTCAGCAGGAGGCCAGCACACATACTGCGCTCATGAAAGCCCAAAAATGCCCTTTTTTCATTCTCTTTTATTCCTCTCTTACGAAAAAAGTCTAAACATGTATCTAAAAATCTCTCATGTGCTACATGATTTTAAATTATACTGTGTTATGATTTTCTATTTATGTGTTTGAAGTCACTCACATCACAATGGGCCCGATTCACCAGCCATTGTTACAGAATACATTTCTTCTGTAAGTCTACTCACAGAGTAGAATCTGAAGTTTTCTCATTTGGGATTTGTTTTTAGGTAAGAACAGAATCTACACACTCAGGAGCACACTCAGGTTTGACTGCTGGCATGTTGGTGCAAAATAACTGGTTATTTTATTTTCTTCAAGTCTACAGTAGTGTAATAATACAAGATTTAAATTACAATAATATTTTCATCATTTAAGACATTTTTTAATTCTTATGTTCATTATTTTACAAAGCATTATGGTCATTTAAAATAAACAGTACCCTAACACTTTACATCAATTATGTTAACTGGGAGCCATGACATCCAGTAATTAGTAATCAATCTCACTATTTATTATTCTATTTCTGCACCCTAGGTCCACTCACACAAAGCCATATTTACTGCTGCTGCAAGATGTTGCAAATTCTATGGAGGGAAAACGTCTTCCAGGACCGTGTAGATCTGTGAACACAGAGTGACAAGAGCAGTCCCGTCCCCTCCAACGGTTGGCATCTCTCGTCTATATTTTTTTGGCCTCAGATTTAGAATAAAACCATGTTTTTAAAAAAAATACTTCATCAGTTGTTCTCCCTTCTCTTTTGCACCCTCAGATTCATTGTTTTCAATATAGACACACGGCAGGTGCACTGAAATGTCAGAACAACACTGTCGCGGTGCGCAGGCATTCCCAGGTCCCTATTTTTCAGGGTGCAAAGGTTTCCAGGATTTGAAATTTGGGTCATGGGAGGATGCCAATGAAGCAATATTACATCAATTGGCCAAAGGGGGGCGCTATAGCAACCCATTGAAATGTCAAACTTTGAATGGGCATATCTCATGCCCCGTATGTCGTAGAGACATGAAACTTTGCACAGAGATCCCTCTCCTCATAAGGAACACATTTGCCTAAGAACCCATAACTTCCGCTTATATAGATTTTCCGTCATTTTGAATTTTTTGAAAAACACTTCAAATGGATCTCTTCCTAGGAAGTTTGAGCGATCTGCATGAAACTGGGTGAACATAATCTAGGGACCAATATCTAAAGTTCCCTCTTGGCAAAAGTTGGAAAACTTACTAAAACTGAGCTTCTATAAGGCAATGAATATTGCGGAGGGCGTGGCTCATCACATAAAGGTGTATAACATCTCAAGGGTTTCACC
>NC_065516.1:34230154-34272048 GCF_006386435.1 Epinephelus moara | reverse complement strand
TGTGTCATTCTGTCAGTCAGTCATTCTGTCTGTCCCACGTTTTTCTACTCACTGATGTGGTCAATCTATGTGAAACTGCACATAGGCATTGAGGACTGGCATAGGTAGAAGGTGACAAAGCTACCAATGGATATGGACTAGTAGCTTATGAATGAGAAAAGGAACAGTGGTGACCTGCGGGGGAGAGGAACCGATTTGTTTCACAGGCGCTGGGATAAATCTGGGAGGGGAAAATTAAAAAATTGTGCTTGTCTTTCCTACATCTCATTGCTCTAGTGCCCTTAGGCAAGGCTCTTAATCCCCGATTACCAAAGTGAACATAGTGGTTTGAGTGGGCAGCTGCCAAGTCTGGATGTGTGTAACAGTGTAAGTGTGGAGCGGAGAATTATTTAAAATAAGACAGCATTGATCATTGCAAAAATTAATCTGGCTAAATAGAGGTTGAAATGGACCTAATAGCCATCATAAAACATTATTTAATCACTTCATTATTATAATTTCAGCAGCATTCACTTCATCTGTTAAACCATATTTATTGGACACTTCACAGTGTAAACAATTACAGGGTAGTCACAACTCTGAAATGTGTGAATTGAAAAATTGGATGAATCTACTCAAGAGATAAAACTAACCATTAATCTGTAGCCACTGACCCACAATATTCACATGGGCATTAATGACAGCATCTGCTATGTGTGAATTAGTATGAATTAGGCCTTTTGATAGAATAGTTGAATATTCCCAGGGATGAGGACATGTTTTGATTACAAAAGGCTGTAATTATAGGACTGTAGATGTTGTCAAACCTCTGCGATGACTCAACTGGATGGAAAAGACTGACCATCTGGCTGCTCTGGCAAATGAAAGGCTGACCTACTTAAGTGTTGCAAAGGTAAAACTTTAGAATGAGGAGCTGAAACTCCACTAGCCACAGTAGCTGATGGAAAATGGGTTAGGAACAAAGTAGATCAATGAACCACTAGTCCATACCCACTGAGTGCACAGTTGCCCATGTGCAGTTTCACATGGTGTGTGTTTGGGATACAGGTCATAGGAAATTGCAGATTAAATAGTCAACTGAACCCATTAAGAAGAGCAATGTATTCAGACAGAGTGTTTGTGAATTTGATAGTACGATTGCTTTATTGAAAGTACAGTAGTACTGGCCAATTGATGTAATATTGCTTCATTGGCATCCTCCCATGACCCTCTACCACTGTGCCAAATTTCACATGGCTTGACCAAGTCAGTGAGGAGAAAAACGTGGAACACACACACAGAGTTTTCATCATTTTAAAGTAAGACTAACAAGTACTGTTATAATGTCCTATGACTTAGTTCTGATGTATCTCTCAATCTATCAGTCACATTAAACAACCCTTAAACTATCAGGATGTTTCAGCCTGATCTCATAAACTCTAGATATGTTTTCCTACGAAAAGTAATGCACCCAAATTCGTACATATCCAATGTGTTTTGAGAGGCTGCAATCACGTGACCACTGAATGATAGAAACAAGTAAACAAGGAGTCATTTCAAGGGATGTCCTCACCAAGTTTCTTTCCCTTAAACTAACCACAGTAACTTTAATTGCTAAAAACATCCGTAACTTAACATTAATTAAGTAAAGGTACATTAAGGATGTAATGTCAGTCGCCGGGTGCTATTTCATAGGATATCAAATACACTGTTGTGCATGAGGATACGTTGGATAGATAGATACCACTTGAGGTAAGCAAATAGTAATTTTCAGCTCTGTCTCATGCCCAACTTGTCAAATACCGACGTTTGGGCAGTGGCCCTCGGCATCAGATACCAATACGCCAGGGCACCATACGCGTAAGCATGAAACGCATCAGGCAGTGTCATGTTTTGACTCTCCAAGCAACAGAGAAAGTCCACATAGGGCAGGCAGAAAACAAACTCTGGACCCTCACCCAGAGCACCACTGCCATTCGTTTCCCATGTGAAGCCAAAAGTCAAGTAATTTAATAGCAATGTAGCATAGTACGATACTACGTCTAGCATACTAAGCTAATGCAACACATTATTACTCCCAACTTGTCAAATACCAGCACTGGGTCAGTGGCCCACATCAAAATTTGACACCCTAGGTACCCCTCCTGCGTCCGTTTTGGATGCTCAGGGACAGCATGTCAATTTATCTTTTTAAAATCAATTCCTGACCTAGTGCACAAATCAGTAACAGTGAGGCCCCCAAGCGCAGCCAGTGGCCACCCTGATGCAAGGGCTGCCTCCCTCAACTGGCAAAAATAATTGGAGGCTGAGGTATACTCATTTTTTAAGCTAGTGTAGTGAAGGTAGTGATATCTTCTGGGACCAGACAACCTAAGGTATTCTGTCGTACAAGTCATATTGGCAAAGCTTATCAGGAAGGGGGCTAAACAGTGTCACAAAGTTAGGCTATATTTTGGCTAGGAGAGAATTAGTACGGCAATTTTCAGAAGGGTCCCTTGAACTTTCACCTCAAGATAATACCTGAATGAAATTGGGTTCTATACGTACCCACGAGTCCCCTAAACCCAAGGAGGCCTGTTCCCAGTGAATGTTTTGTTGCTTTCAATCAACGTTTTCCTTCAAATTAAAGATGGATATTTGTCTTTTTAAGGAAAAGGACATCCAGCCTATTAGAACGTATTTGCAGATACATGACACATCAAAACGGGATTGTTGTGGAACTCAAAATGTGAACTGAACCAGTGTAAGTCAATGCACATCAGATAATTAGTAGTATTGACTGTGAAATAAACCAAAGTATACTGACATAATTTACAAACTGACTTAAAGTATAAAGGTATTGCACACCAAGAATTATAACGAGGTGCTGATCAATGGAAGTAAACTTGATTATAGAAGAACACTCTGGCTCTATATGCATTTCTTTTATTTTGATTCTGACATTCCAGCCTTTGGGCCTTCTTCAGGATCAACAATCATGACCACTTGTTTCCTTTAGTTTAAAACCTACCCTGTGTACTTAAACAGCGTAATGTTGTTCCTGGAATTCAGTTATGGCTTTTAGTTTTTGTTGAACCACCCCAAGAATTTCTCAGTGATGGCCAAATGAAGCCTCATGAAGCATTTACTTTATTTTCTGAGCCCACTAGATGGCACTTTTTGTTCAACAAAAGGTTGAAAGCACACTGAATTGCCATTCTTTGAGCCTCTCTCTTTAAACCATGAGTGCCATGTAGTGGGCTCAGAAAATAAAGAAAATGCTTCATGAGGCTTCCTTTGGCCATCACTAGAATTTCAGCAGCTCCACCTGGGGACCCCTATTAAAATATTCTAGGGGTGTCACTGGCCAAGAAACTGTCTTTACTTTAGATATAATAAAGGGACAACAGACCTCTTTCACCTTTTTACATTTTGACATGTAATTGAAAGATAATCACAGGTGGATTTGATAACTGAAAATTGCTCTCCGGGTGTTGTGCATCCCTCAGGGGCATGGCTCACTGACACAGAGTGGAATCGTCATGAATGTCATAAATTACTTGTGTATTTCCTGTGTATTAAGTGAGGGTATCTGCAGTGAAAAGCGTGTATAGTTTGTCAATCTGTGACTGACTCAAATTGGCTATTAGACACTGTAATGAAAACTGTTCAGATTGGCAATATGGAGGATATATAATACTGAGACCATTACTGATAATGATGTGACAGGTGCATTTCATTACGAGACGATTGCATTGATAAGCCGCATGTTATTTTCTGATTAGTATTTCATAGCTGTGATCAAGCTGGTGCTTAGCAGACTGGAGACTGCAGTCAGTAAGTGTGCCAGTAATTCCATGGATGAAATGCTGCAAGCAATAACATACTTGACTTTTCTGTACAAGTATCACTTGTCAAATGGTGAATGTGTGTCTGCCATGAAAATTAATTCCTCTTGGATTATACAGAAATAATAAAAAAGCATCTTGACATATTGAAAATGTGGAAATAATACCCGGTTTCCTTTGGTGGCAGTGTGGATTCAGTAATGGTATGGAAACACAGAGAGGAGGTGGATATATTCAGATGCTGCTGGCATTGTATCGCTTGATCCTGGCCAGCTATAAAACTCCCACTGAAGTTTTGCCATACTGGGTTTTGCTTAGCAACCTGTACCAATGAATTTAATTGTGGCAGCCTGATTTCCCTACAGGGGTCATTAAAGTTTCATCTATTTTTTTTCAACTTAACTTATATAAAATGCTATTGTGTTTGCCAACAATATATACTTTGATCTCTGTTCCAGTTTTCTTCCTTTGAATGGGAATGTGTCCTCTGAGGATGCCTGAGCTTAACCACTTAGTTGTCAAGGATGGTAGTGAATGTCCATAAATTGGCTACGAGTGAAAATTTAATTTCAACAAAAGTGGTGATTTCCATTTAGTTGTAAGTAAGGATTACATTTGGAGGACTGTCAGGTGGCCATGATTCAAGGTTAGTTCAGGCTGGAATCTGTCTGACTGCGATCAAATTGGCATCATACCCATTCAGCTATCTTCCCTATTAACCTCTGTCTGAGCCTTCTTTAAAATGATAACTGTTTCTTAGGACTTGACTTATAATCCTTCATAACACAATGTTCCAGGTGAGTGGGAGAAAAACAATACCTCCAGTCCCTGACAAAGTGCCCAGAACAAGGATGTTAATTCAAAAAACTGATATATTCTCTGCCACAACTCAAACAAGTCAAAACTAACCTCAGCTGACACTTCGCTATAATACCAATGCACAGCTCCGACGGACTTACTGTATCCACCCTGGCTGGAGTCTTGCAATCCAAACAAGAGATATGACTCAGAGGATTTGGAGCCCCTTGAGGAAAGGACTTATCCAACCTAAAACTGATTTGGCGCTGGTGTGTCCAGAAGTCTTGATGAGGTGCCAGCCCCCACTGGAACTAATGCAAGAGGATTCCAGAGGAGAGAAGATGGAAAAGTTGGTGTTGCTTAGTGATGTCCAATGTGTGTGGGCTACTGGAGTCCCCACTGACACTGCAAGGTAAATGGTCAAGCGCAGAACCACTCAGCTCTTTAAAAGCCTTTGATGGAGTTGGTCCTGTGGCTTTTCCTAAAAAAATGTAGCTACAATTTAGGACCATTTTTGAGTTATTATTATTCTATTTTTTAAATGAAATACAGAGTGCTCCAGGAGTGAGTCCTTTAACCCAGAAATGAGTCAGTATTTTTGCACTCCCAGTTCCCTTGTCTTACAGTCAGTGTTTTTTGATGGGTTTTTGGTTAAACACCTGAAATAAGGTTTCATGTTTTGCAACATAAAATATGACCGTAAATACCCCACACTTTAATTTTGAAGCTTTTATTTGTCTTAAAAAAGTTACTTAGTCAAATAAGACTACAGAACGTCATCATATTGAACATACCTCACTGTAGTAGGGCAGTTAAGTCATGCGACCATTGTGTAGTTTGTTTATAGCCTAACGCTGGCTTTTAACTGTGACAACTGCATTTCAGCTTCAGAAATCATAAAAGTGGTGTTCATTTGTTGAGATTATCTTGCTGAACAAAATGTACAAGCATCATAAACATTTGCCTCGTGGCTTATTTTCTGCCAAAATTCAAAATCCATTGGAAAACCCCCCAGGCTTTTTAACGAGGGAACCAGTGCGATGCTAACTTCTGTGTCGGCCTATACAAAAGTGTCATTCCTGCAGCACTCTGTTGCAAGCTAGCTGTAAAACACTGCATTTCTTTAAAAATGAATGATAGTGAATGAGGATTAAAAGTTGGTTTAGAAAAGTAATACCCTACTCATGGGTATCATAGCATTCCTTTGCAGTTTGCTAGCTACGAAGTTTAATGTGCTCCTTAAACTTAACGCCATTAGTCGCTCGAAAAGGTCACCATGGTGCTTTGTATCATGGATGTCACGCTGCCAACACGTTCCATAAGCTAACCAATTTGTTTTATGTTTACGGTTTGGAAATGGTTCTGTTTTAACCAATATTAGCAGGACTAGGACCCTTTTGCCATTAAAATTAGTGCATAATGTATACGCAGGTTTTTCAAGCGCAGGAAACCCCTTTAAAAATACGCAAAAGCCTTCGTTCCCATTGCAATAAAGCAGAACTGTGCACACATCTCTGCAGTAAGTCAGTCTGCTTTTCTGTATCTTTATTTTGTTTCTTTTTTTTTTTTTTTACTGGTGTGTGATGTTTGGAGTCATAAACATTCAGGAAAACAGGGTAACCCCCTAATTCCACCAGATGCATGTTGGTTGCGTCTGCGCACCGGAACGGCAGCGGAGCCGATACGTTTCAATTCTAGTCAATGTGTGTGTTTCCACCGGCTGCAGCTGTGCTGCGTTCCAGCTCCGTCACAGCTGCGGCGCTCCGGAGCCCTCCGCAACAGATACGCAGGACTTCTATTTTTTGTGCACAGAAACAAAATAAAACATCTGGTTAATTTTCAAAATAAAATACACAGTGTTCACGGCGGATCATATTTCCCTGCACTACACCTTGAAAACGTCATAATGGGCGGAGGCAGGCCTGAAGTCAACAGGTCAGAGGCTTCCAGACATCATTTCACCCCGTTAACACCATGGACGAGGAGATGTTAATCATGAAGGAGCACCCAGATGTCTTCCTACTACTCCTCTGGTTTTGTGGTTCTGTTTATAGAAACTACATCTTGTTATATCGCGCGATTATGCGTGAATTCGCGAGATCTCACGGGTCCTCGTGACTCCCGCTGTCCGGCGGAGCTGCACCGCTCCGCACAGCAAACACAGCCAGTGGAATTCCGGCGTTAGTAAACAGTAGAAAGCAGCATGGAGGTCAGTAAAAATGTAACAGTGGTTACATACTCAGTCTCTCTTTCAAAGTGTGCCAACTAATTTGGAATGATGTTTAAGCGCCGCTTCGATGGAGATTAACAGACTTTTGTTGCCGCGTCATTGCATTGTGCCAGAAAAGGCCAAAATTAGTATGTCCACCCAGGTGCCATGTTTTCATTATTGCCAATCGGAGCTGGAGCCAATAAACAGATCAAATTGAGGGTCATTTGTCTCAGTAATAAATGTCAACTGTAACCTCTCCCATTAAAGACACAAGTCAGATTGTTTTGTCCAGTGGGAAAGAGGCTGAGGAGTCTTCAGCCATGCTAGCAGCTCTGTGAGGCTGCACTTAGGCACAGCAATAATTTGGGTTAAATGTGAATTTCAGCATGCTAGCACGCTCACAGTGACACTGCTAGCATGCTGATGTTAAGCAGAGATAACGTTTACGATTGTCACCATCTTAGTTTTACACGTTAACATAGAAACGTTTGCCAGTCACTGATGTAAATCTCATTAGGTATTTGGTCATGAACAAATCTTTGAACAAATTTAAAATGTGACCCAATGATGTCATTAGATGAAAAGATAAGGCATTGCGTTTGTATGAGTCACACTGAGGAGAGCATGAATGTGTTTACCAACTCCATGACAGTTCATTTAAAGGAGACATTTCTCTCAAACCCACAAATGACTGCAGTAAAAGGTGGAAAATCATCACAGTAATGAGCTTCTCTAGGAACCATAAATGATTGTATGAAATTCCATGGTAATCTTTCCAATAGTTGTTAAGATTTTTACCCTGGATTACAGTGCTCATTACCATACCTTGCAAAGCGATTTCCTTAAGAGCCATGAAACAACATCCACTCTCCCTTTTCTTGCTGATGAAGAGTCACCATGCATGCTCACCTTTGACATGGACATGAGTGACCTCGCTTTGCTTTAAGGAATGACTCAATAAAAGAAGAAGCCAGTGGTCAATGTGCACAAAGCCCCAGAGAATGCTTGACCTTCAAAAAACATGTAGCCTCAGCTCTTTGACTTCTGCTCTCAGAAACTCGGAAAAGTTATTGCATGAAACTCTCCACATTGTCTTGTGGAAAGAACAGCGAGAGCAGGTCATTAAGGAGTCACACTGCAGCTCCTCTGTGTCACCTGTTAAGAGGAAAAATGTCAAAATAAGGACGTGCTGTGACCACTCATTACTTACACCATTTCTAACCAGTGTGGTTTCTGCATAATGGCCAACTGGAGGACGCCTAAATCTGGAAGCAGATGGTTTCCAGTGTTGGACAGTTGTAACAGATATTACCCTATCATGTGGGAGAAATGTCTGCCGTCTATCCAGTGGATTCTGTTTTGAACTTCTGGCAACTAAAACTAGTTTGTTAGAGTGAGGGAAAGATTGTCTTCATGGTTAAAAGAAACCAACACTGACTTGTTAAGAGACGGAACATGAACTGAGTTCTCCATTGTTTAACTGAGCATAGCGTTAGTTCAGACAGGACAAGATGTCAAGCTCACATCCCAGCTACATCAGCTGATTGATGAAGGGAGTCAGCTGATAGATCACATGACTCCTTTCTATGCAACTAATTAGCGAATCTCATTCAGGGCGCCCTATTTAAACTGCTCTGGCCTGCCTACTGTTGCTGCTGCTTTGCAACCTGCCTCCACCCCAGCTCCTCCTTTTCATGCTGTGTCTGACTTATCAATGTCATTTCTGTTTGTCATTGATGCTGCTCTGTTCTGTTCCCAGGAGTCTTTGCTGCTGCTCTCCCTGCCTTAGGCTTTCCATGTAGGCGCATGGAAGAGCAGGGAGGTTTGTTCTCTCTGCCTTAAGGCCTTCCTTGTTTGCACGTGGAAGGGCAGAGAGGTGTGCTCTCTCCACCTTAGGCTCTCCACCAGACGTTGCGCTAGACTTTTTCGTCGCCAGTCATTTTGACCGACAGGGTCATAAAAATCCGGTCATAATCTATTTTTACCGGTCATTTTAATTTTCGTTTTTAAATGATAATAAAGATATTCAAAGACATTTAGTTTTCATTCATTCGTTTTTAATAAGTCCAACAAGCAAGTTATAAAGTGTGCATTAATAAGGACATGAACAAAAAGATGAACAGACATCCACACACCGCAGCGCTTCTGTTGAAGTGAAAAAACGAGTACTGACGGGAACAGACGAGTGGAGTCGATGTTTAACCGGCGCAGAGAGCGCAGGAGAAATGCGCTGCCTGTGTGGACAGTCAAGCGCCTGCGAGTATACTCGCAGGACTTCTGCGGCACTACCGCATCTGGTGTGTCCAGGCCGTTATGTCAACAACGCTATATGAAGCAGATGAATCACTTTTTCTCTGCAGTGTGAAAACAGCAGCCACTTAAACCACTGACTGTGCACTCCGCTGCCAAGTGGGCAGGGGTGGTAACTGCAACCAGTCAAAATGACTGACGGCCTTCAGATTTTCCAGTCATTGTTGTAAAAAAACGGTCAATGACCGAGAATATCCGGTTAACGTGACCTCTGCTCTCCACATAGGTGCGTGAAAGAGCCTTCCCAGTAGGCCCTAGGAAAGACAGAGAGGCCCCAGAACAGAGCCATGCCGCCAAATGTAATACTGTAAATGGAAATAAAAATGTCTTTGACTAAAGTGTTCCTGTCTGAAATGGATTTTTTTTAATGTCACAGTATTTCAACTGTAGCCTCATAGCAGGGGCTTACAGAGCTGACCTGTCATGATCTTGATTAGTTTCAGGGCCAACATGTAACTGCCTAACCTAACCATAGGCCTGTACTATGAAGCAGGATTTGGAGTTAGCGTGGTAACTTTACGGTTAACTCTGGGTTTTCAGTACTACGAAGCTGGTTCTCTTTTTACAAGTATAAATGACAGTTGTAATTTATGCTGAGCAGCTGGCCTGGTCTGGAGCGGGTTAACTTTAGAGTATCAGATTACAGCCTGTCAACTGGTGATGGTCAAATGAAGCCTCATGAAGCATTTTCTTTATTTTCTGAGCCCACTAGATGGCGCTTTTTGTACAACAAAAGATTGAAAGCACACTGAATTGCCATTCTTTGAGCCTCTCTCTTTAAACCATGAGCGCCATCTAGTGGGCTCAGAAAATAAAGAAAATGCTTCATGAGGCTTCATTTGGCCATCACTACTGTCAACACCCGGCCTCTGACCAGTCAGATCACTGAAAAAAATGTATCTACAGACAAAAGTCCAGAGTCTCAGGTAAAAAAAGAGTTGTCTATATATTGTTATAGGTCAGTAGAATCATTTCTTTGTTCCAAGGCTCTATTTCCACAGGTTTTAAATAACAGCTTCTAACAGAGAGACTGTACATCACTAAACACATGAATTTAGCTGCATTTAACTTATGCAACGTTTATTTTAGCTGCAGTGACAGAGTTGCTTTTTTTACACTCAGTCATTAACTATTTTTCCATCCTTTACTTCAGCAGCAGAAACAGTCTGGTGTCATTTCAAAGTCTTTATGTGACAAATTCAGTAGTTTCATCATCATCCAACTAAATAGCAAAAAAATACTCTAATGTCACATATGGCTTTGGATAGTGTTTTGGTAATAAGATGACAGAGTATCGTTTGCATCCCACGTCACTGACATTTTACTGTCTCCGATTCCCAGACACTTTTGGTACCATTTCATCTCATATTATACAAAGCAGCCTACTTCATTCATGGTTCTGATGATGTCACCCATAATTAACACCCCAGCCTCTTTCACATGAACATGCTCGTGGCTGATAGAAAAACCCGGAGTTGACTGAACTAGTTGATAACTAGCTTTGTAGTGCTGTATATCCAGACGGCCAGTGTTACGGTCAGTCAAACCAGATAACAAAAAGATGCCCTGCGTAAGTAGAACTGGCTTCATGGCACAGGCCTCTCATCATAGCATTGACTGTGCAGGCACTGAGAGAAAGCTGCATTAAACTTCAGTCCTTGCTTAGATCTGATCTCTGTAATTTGGAGTTCTGTCCATACTTTCATCAAATAGTCAGAAGGCTCAAAATTTACTGACTGTTCAGTGTCTCTGGAGGAGCGTTGTCATGTCTGGGAAGATAATCTAGACGATGTGGAGTGTAGTGAATGTGGTGAGTTTGATTTTACATCTACAGAAAACAGAAATAAAACTTCCTTTAGCTTTTTGTCACCCAAACCGCTGGGTCAAAGAACAAACCCTGTGCGACACAAGCAGGACACGAATGGAAGGTTTAGTGACACTGACAACGGGGCAACACGTTACTGTAATAACGTTAATTATAATAATATAAGATTACTTTTTCCATTAACAAGTAGTGTATCTAATTACTAATGAAATGCCAGTAATGATATTACAGTTACCCCAAAAACCAAACAACTCGTTATAACGTTGCTTTTGTCATCACCCCAATGCTGACTTGAAAAACAACATCACATCAGCAGATTCATTTTCGAAATCGTTGCCCTGTGCAGGCACGTCACAAAGCAGCAAGCTAATTAGGAAGATGGAAACGCCTACCTTAGTGGCTTGAAATATTCCCATGACTTTGATTTTGTCAGGAGGAAAGATGACGAGGACACTGTTACTACAGGTGATCGTACTAAAACTCCTCAAACATCTGGTGTGAAACACCTACTACGACCATCAGCTCCAGGAAATACACCCCACCAAAGGTGAGCCCTTCGCCGCCATGGACATAGACTGTAGCCCTACACTGGCCTAATAACCAAAACTGGCTGCAGAGAAGTAGGTAATGCTGCTCCACGAGTTACTCTCCGTCTTTCAGATAGATCTTTGGGAAAATACGGGTCACAGGCGACTGAAGATTTGCAAGTGATCCAGTCTTAGTGACACCTACTGGCGATTCCCCTGACTTTCACACAGAGGCATGGATATGAATTTTGGGGAGATACGCAATTACTAGTTTTATAGGGTGTAACAGAAAAGTGATATAACAATTTGGCAGAGAGTAATACGTTAAATAACATTACTTTTGAAAAGAGTAATGATTAATAAATAATAAATCACAGTAATGAGCACAACACCTTCACACCGCGTGGCTCAGACCCAGCACTGACCCTTTTATGGTCACAGTCAAAGATGTTGCTCTTGATTTCATCAAAGACTCACAGAGAAAAACAGAATGAAGAAACCGACTGTATTAAATCAAATATTAGATTAAATTGAATATAAGCAAGTCTCATTTAAGAGAACATGACATGGAAAATGGGAAGATATGAGATAGATAGATAGATAGATAGATAGATAGATAGATAGGACAAACTAAAATACAAGTTGAAATACCAGTTCTGAGTCACACACACACTCGAGTGCAATCACTCTACTTCATCTGTGGCTTTTTATTGTGAAGCAGCCACAGGAAATAAAATAAATTTGTCACCAAGGTTAGGACAGACGGGAATAATGGCAGAATAAGACACACTGGCAGTCACCTGCATATAAATAGAGAGCTGCAGGACAGAGGACGGAGTTTGTGCCAACCAGCACGCCTCCAACATGTCATCAAGGTAAACATTTTTTAGTGACCAGGTTTTATTCATAGCCGTTATCTGAACACCACCTACGCTATGGGACTCTGCAGTGTAAGAGACGTATCCACATTTCCTAGGTTTCACTAGTTCTGAGATAGAGAACTAGTGATGGAAATAAAATGAAGGTAGAACAGACATTCTCATTCAGTGCAACATATCAGGATGGTGAGCAGCCATTTCTAAAAGCGCTGTTGCCATTGCAAAAGTTGTAGCGGGCTAACTTCCGTCTAAACTTCCATATAAACAAACCAACCTGTTGCAAGTCGCACACTGAAAGGTAAGATTTTGCAGTAACGACCAAACAAGCAGTGGAGTAGTACGTTTTCAAATAAACAATCCATTACTTTTAAAACATCACCAAAACTGTTATAACCTTATGTTTTGTTGCCATTGGAATAGGATGTTGACCCATCACATTTTTATGCCTCTGCGTCAGTGATACCTGTGGCTGGAGGTATTATGGTTTTGTTCTGTTCGTCCGTCTGTCTGTCCCATTCTTGTGAGCACGATGTCTCAAGAACACCTTGAGAGACTTTCTTCAATTTGGCACAAACTTGATCATAAGAATGAACCAATTGGATTTTGGGGGTCAAAGAAAGGTCAAGGTTACTGTGACCTTGCAAGTCTCATTCTTCAGAGAGCAATGCTTCAGGTACACCTCCAGGGAAAATTTGGACTCAATGATGACTCACTGTCATTGTCTTATTGTCATGAACACGATAGGGAATTTCTTTAAGTTTAAAATCACGTAGGAAAGAAGCAAGCACTCTCAAAATAAATCCCCTCGAAAGGTGCACGGCCAGAAACAGCGAAAAAGGGGAAAATGCCAGCACTCACAAATGTCCTTTAAACTACTGAAGAAGTTACTGAAGAAGACTTTCTGTCGAAACGTCTGTGTTTTCTGGTACTGCCACCCAAATTGGTTTATTGAATTTACCAAAAGGACATTTGTGAGTGCTGGCATTTTTCCTCAATTTCTTTAAGTTTGACAAACGTCTGCTCCGACTCCATGGTGAACTGATTCGATTTTGGTGCCAACCACAGCTGTGTGTACCAAAGAGTAACATGACAGTCAAGAGTGCTTCGGCCCTGATCACACAGAAAGCCTTTTAGCAGCTGGAGGTGACTTTTTTTACAATTGTTTTTAATGAGAATGAAACTTTTTGCTTTCAGTTTTTGTGTTGTGAAGCACCTTGCATGTCTGCACTTTAGGCGCCTGGCATTTTTGACGGGGCACTCCGAACTGCGAGAGCTGAAAAAAAAACTTCAACTCAGAGTGGAAAAGAGCTCTGTGTCATCTCCGCTTTTTTCCCCATTGTCCAATCGGATGTTTTGAGAGGTGGGCCTCTGTGGTGGTCACGACAACAAGTTTAAAGCTGGTAAACAATGGATACCCACAGCTCTACAGCACAGCAATAGATAGGTTGTCAAACTGCCCCTGAGTCATCCTAAAATACGCCTGGAAAATACGCCTGGTGGTACTCCCCATGATCCAGCCTCTTTTTTAGGGTCTCATGTACCCACACAGATCTCTGTTTATCTGCTGACAGCCTCTCACCCTCAACCAGAGCTACAGACAGTAGTGATGGCCAAATGAAGCCTCATGAAGCGTTTTCTTTACTTCATGAGCCCACTAGGTGGCGCTTTTTGTTCAACAAAAAACCATAAGCGCCATCTAGTGGGCTCAGAAAATAAAGAAAATGCTTCATGAGGCTTCATTTGGCCATCAGTAACAGACAGTACCCTCTGCCTCAACATGTCAGGAACTACACACTGATTTCTGTGAAAAAAAAAAAAAAGGTAGATTGATTACATCGGAAGATTAGTGTAAGGACATGATGGGTGGTTGTCTGGCAACAAAAAAGGCACAGCAAGAATCTTTAATTTTCATTCACTAGTGGCATTAAGGATTCATTTTGACCAAACCAGAGTTGGTGATTGTTGGAACAATGGACCGACCGACTAACTACATGAGTAACAAGACTAAGACAGTTTTGGTGGGTTTTATTTGTTTCTGTCAGGTTTGTGTGTCTTATAATGAGTTAATAAGGCAGTTGAGCTATAGTTGGTGTTAGTTTGGTGAAAGAGAGAAACTTTGGTGTACTGTTGTATTTTTGTGTTTAATAAGAAAATAAGGGCAAGAATAGGCCAGTTTGCCCCCTCCCACACATATTGACAGTTTTCTGAGTTCTCTTATCTAATTCCTTATGTTGTTGTCAAACATGAGTTACTACGCGTGGTGAATTTTTAATATTCACATTAACGACCCCTTAAACAGCGCTGCCTTTGAGTCCTGCCTTGATCTTGTGTTTACCCTGAACTTGTCACTCAGCTGTTAATGTGGAGGATTTTATCTCTGATCACAAATGCATTCTCTTTGATTTGGTTCTTCTATCAGCTGCCTCCTCTCAGAAACTTTTCATACGCTTTGGCTGATTTAACGAACACTGCTTCTGAATTCTCATGTATTTTCATGTAGTTTCTCGTCCACAGTTGATCTCTTTAAGTCTGTGTGTTAGCGCACCTTTAAAGCCCATTCATGATGTAACCTGTTCTCCTCTGTTAAGTCATGACATCCACTGTGTCAGATGAGAGACAGGCCAAGTGGAAACTGGAATTTCCCGTCCGGTGTTCACTGTTTAAATTGTACTGTTCACTCAATTACACTCAGTATCTTAAACATTTAACCTGCTGGTGTGAAAGACAATGAGAAGCAGTCCACAAGACTTTTATTGTAAAGGAGAAAACACTTCTCTATTTTAAATTAATGACTTCTTAATATTAATAATACAAAAACTAGATAATGATATATGTGTAACTGGTGGACTCTAGTGATGTCTGCGGTAGGTTGATATGAAGAGGCCCGGACCATGGATATATTTGCCGTTATTCCTGACACCTGACAACAAGAAGTGAAAACAAAATCCTCCGTCAAATACAGCCATGTAAATTCAGACCCCTCCCAAAAGAGTATGACAGCAAAAGGGCGGCCATGTTACATTCAACTAAGCATGATAAAACACAGAAAACACACCTGACAACAACAGGTGAAAACAAAATCCTTCATTAAATACGACCATATAAACTCAAGCCCCTACACAAATAAATTGACACAGGAATATGTTAGTATAAAATAAACTTATAAACACAGCTTAACAGCGCTAAAATTGGAAAAAACTGAAATGGAAACGGTGGCTTACCTCTCCCATGGAGCACAACAGCAAAAGGGGGAGGTCAGGCAGGAGACACCCCTTTATAGGTTGAACGTAGGGGTACAGAAACTGAGTATCAAGTGTTCCACATATTGACTGTGGAGGCCTTAGCGTGTCAGGTAATAACACCTGAAACAAATTTTGTGTATTATAAAACTTTATATCACAGATGTACATTTGACTTATTTACTTACTTACACACATTGCTGATGTGCTTTATGGGCTGTTATGTTTCTTTCGGGGAGTAGTGACGACTCTTTAGAGTGTCCAATATGTAGTGATGGCCAAATGAAGCCTCATGAAGCATTTTCTTTATTTTCTGAGCCCACTAGATGGCGCTCATGGTTTAAAGAGAGAGGCTCAAAGAATGTCAATTCAGTGTGCTTTCAACCTTTTTGAAAACCTTTTGAACAAAAAGCGCCATCTAGTGGGCTCAGAAAATAAAGGAAATGCTTCACTAGGCTTCATTTGGCCATCACTACTGATATGTGCCGGACTGTAGAATGTTCGAGTGCTCATGAATCCCTCCTGCCACTCACAGTTACAGGGTACCGCTCACGCTGCCTGTGACTGAACAGGATGCAATTGAATTGGACTCCAGTTAAGAGCTGCGCAGCTACACTCATTAAATGAAACCGAGTGAACTGTTCTCTCAAGGTGGGATGTATTCTGCTTGCGTAGGAAGAAAGACAAATGGATGTGGTTAGATCATATTTCTGCAACACCTGTTGGGTTCACACACCCTAGATACATACAAGCATGGGCTCGTTACTTAGAAAATACATTATATAACATATAGATAACTTAGCCAAAGTTAGATCTTTTACTGTACACTATAAAACATTATTCTGTGTCAATACTCAGCCACTGTTGCTTCGACTACCTGAGGTTATCTTCCATAAATGGCATTAGAGTGGCCAGCCTGCCACTTAAACAAGCTGCTGGATGTCATGTCAGTGCCATGCAAATGCTGTGTTTTTTTTTTTTTTTGCCAGATTCAATTATTAATTTCACAATTCCATTATATTATTTATACATTTACACTGGCCTACCAAAAACCACCATTGCAAAACTACATAGCATTCAGAAAGCTGCTGCTAGGGTTCACAAAAACTAAAACGAAAGACCACATAACTTCTGTTTTACATAACCTACACCGACTCCTTCTAATATCTTTTAGAATATTAAAGTCTTTCTATTGGTTTTTAAGGCACTTAATGGTCTCGCCTCCTCCTATATCATAGACTCCCTATCATCTTATGTCCCTCCATGAACCCTGAGACTGTCCCTAATGTCACAAACCTTTGGTGATACCTCTTTTAGCTACTACGGCCCAAAAATATGGAACACCTTGCCTTTAAATATTAGACCTGCTGGCTTAGTGGACAGTTTTAAACAACATCTTAAAACACATCTTTGTAACGTAGCCTAAAACTAGCAGTTCCGTTTTATTATTTTTGAATACATTTTTTTCTTAAATTATTGATTTATGATTGAGTGATTAATTAGTTAATTCATTCTTGTAATGTCTCCTTGAACAAGTGTTGTATAATTGTATGGTTTTATCTCTGTGCTGTTTGTCTCTGCCACTGAATCAAAAGGCACTTTATGCTGCATTCTGTAAATGACAGGCGCTGTATAAATAAAGTTGATCAATTCATTCATTCATTAAAATATTTATTGACAGCCCTAGAATTGTCCCTGTCTTTTAATCATTACCTGTTTATTGCATCTTTTGAACATTACTAAATTATAACAAGTGTCTAAATCCCTGTGGATGTATTTATGCTTCACATTTTAGTGACCAAGTGATAATGATTAGTGATGGCCAAATGAAGCCTCATGAAGCATTTTCTTAATTTTATGACTCCACTAGATGGCGCTTTTTGTTGAACAAAAGGTTGAAATCATTCTTTGAGCCTCTCTCTTTCAACCATGAGTGCCATCTAGTGGGCTCAAAAATAAAGACAATGCTTCATGAGGCTTCATTTGGCCATCACTAGTAATGACCAATTTAAACCTGCAGAAAGTGACTCTTCTGGGCCACTTGGGGGCACCACATTAATTTATTAACATAACATTAACATATTATTGCCTAATAAAGTTGTGTTCATGTGACATGCTGAACGTGTTTGCAAACATTTCCTCTTTTTACACATCCAGCAGCCATGTAGCAACACTGGCATTCATTTGGAGTTGTGTTTTCCTGATATTGACGCTTGTATTATCTCTGTTTTTGGTCCCCACCAAACCCTGAGTAAATTATCTCACTCTTTAGCTGCTAAATGCTCCACTTTGTTTACTAGCTAGTCTCTAACTTAGTCTATCTGCTGTCGATGGTGGATAGGTAGTGTACACATAACCTTTGTGTGGTAAGACTGTATGAACACATCACTGCCTTCTCTTTGTAACTTACCACAAGAAAATAGACTTTATGTAACTGCATTGTTACAATCTGACAGTGTTTTGTTTTATGTTACGGTGACTATGAGGTGTCCTGTATCCCATTGCTTTAAATCCTAATTTCAGTAACACCAGTACTAATAAGTCACAGATGTTTCCTGTGGGCCAACATACATCCATACAGACATGAGACTGGATATCAAACAAATCCTCCAGACTCAGATGTAAATTAAGGAAATTAGGTTACTTCAGCCATGTAAATGGCTCCGTCAGACTGCCTTAATCTACTGTTATTCATTCCAATCAGGCTGTAGAGTGCATGTAAAAGTAGTAAATGACTTTTGGATGGTGGACCACATATGGTAATCTATTAAATCATGAGGCAGAATCATCCTCCTGCTGGTTCCTGGTAGTGTGTGCTCTTTATTTCCATCATCACCACCCTCACTTCCCATTTTCAGCGAACAATAGAGTGTATTATTCGAGGTGGAAATGAATATAAAAGTCCTGCTTCATGCAGCAAAAAAAAAAACAGTACTGCTATTTTCCAAAATGAGCGATTCAGTCAATTTTCTGACAGAACAGGCCAAAATGAACTAGATGAAACTTGAATTGTCCCTGCGAGGTGACATTATTGTCTATGTCTAACACACCGTATAACTGAGTGGAGGTGACCTGTGGAAGTGAAAAAGACCAGAGAATAAAAAGGAACTGGAATTACCGCCTCGCGGTTGTGTGCCTCTGCCAACCAGTCAGGTTGCAGTTTATGTCCAGGCTCATGCAGCCATGACGGTAGAGAATGCTTCAAATGTGGATGTTGCTGCAGACGCAAGATTAGAGTCACCACTTCAGCATTTGGCCAAAAGTTCCTCCTTCTATTCCTGAGTTACGGCATTTAATAAAAGATATCAAATGTCATCATTTCATCCTATTAAACATCTGTGTGAAATGTTGTCATAATCTCTGACAATCTCTCTGCCATGTGCTTTTGTTGTTGTTTGAATGCAGCGTTCCAGAATGTGATTAGCAGATGCCAAAGGACGCCGAGAGTATAATATAGAGATGTGAAAGGCAACTGCAAAATGGAGTTATGTGATGACTTCGTAATGAGAACGGGCTGGATATCCGCCATTTTTATGACTAATATCTTTAATAGCTCCCATCAAAGCCTCAATTTCTCCTAGTTTTGGGACCTTGGAAAGCTAATTTAGGCAGATATTTCACAGTTTTACTTGACTGGTAATAACCAAAAATGACGATGCAATTACGAGTAGTGATGGCCAAATGAAGCCTCATGAAGCATTTTATTTATTTTCTGAGCCCACTAGATGGCGCTTCATGAGGCTTCATTTGGCCATCACTATCAGCCATCACAGAGGCATCTTGTAATTTACGAGATGAGATGGCAGGTTTTGTTTTTTTTTAAATCAGTGAATACAGTGCGCCTCCATACAGTTCAAACACATTCCTTAAAGGGATAGTGCACCCAAAAATGAAAATTTAGCCATTACCTACTCACCCATATGCCGAGGGAGGCTCAGGTGAAGTTTTAGAGTCCTCACATCCCTTGCAGAGATCCAAGGGGAGAGGAGGTAGCAACACAACTCCACCTAATGGAGGCTGACGGCGCCCCAGATTCAAACGTCCAAGAACACATAATTGAAACCACAAAATATCTCCATACTGCTCGTCCGTAGTGATCCAAGTGTCCTGAAGCCCCGACATAAAAAGCTGTTTGGAAAACCCTCATTTGAACTCTGTTTTTAGCCTCATTGTAGCCTATAGCTCTTTCTGCCTCTCTGTGCACCGCGCTGACGTGTGTGTGCTCGCGCAAGTCCGTGAGACATCGGCACCACCTTCATGTGTGTTTACGTGCTTTTGCTGGTCTGGCGCGCAAGTGTTAAAAGAGGTTCCTGGTGAGTGGCGAGGCACGACTGGGTGTATATAGTACATGTCCCCACCAGCTAACGTTATCTTTCGTTAGCTGTTAGCTAGTTTAGCGGTTTAGCTCATGTTAGCTAACAGGCTACAACTGTGGTGTTTCCATTTTATTTTCCCTAGTTGACATTATTTGCTCATCTGGTTATCGTGAGCACTCGTTTTGGGTTAAAGTGGAAGTGCACAGAGCTGCCACCCGTGGTCCCACCTGACCTCCGGGGCCCTGGACGGATGCTCAAGTGTGGGTGACAGGAGCGGAGAGGAACGTGCAGGTCAAATAGTGAAGTTTAAAGATGCCTTCGGTATGTTGTTAATGTGATTTTATGGGCAATTTATCAGTCGAGGTCTCCTCCTCTGCAAAGCAAACTGACCCGGTGGCTACAGGTAATAGCGCAGTTTTGAAACCACTGTTTGTTGCTGAGTAAAACAGCTTTTAAGGTCCAGCGTTTAAGTAGCAAGAGTTGTTGCTGTGACAACAAGTGGTCTTTAGAGACAGACTGCCAGTCCTTTCTATCTGTGTGGAGATTAAACAGACGTAATGTGCGGTCCTGCTGAGAAGATGGAGCCTCATTCGAAGCCACATCACCTTTCCATCAGATGTTCAGCCAGAGATGGAAACACTGACTCTGCCTCAGGATGTATGTCACGTGTTACATGACACGTGTTGTAGATGCATGTTCAAGCTTGGCTCAAACGTTAGCTTGTGTGTTTATGCATGGAGTTGGTGTTGTGCTTTGATTAAAGATCTGACTTTTACATTTTAACGCAACTGATCAGTGGTTGTGTGTTAGGAGCTCTTAACCTGAACTGATTTTTTTTATGAGATTCAACACAAGTCAGGTTTTATTCTCTTCTAACCACTATTGGCAGCCTCATTCCAAAAATATCAACATCAGCCTTTGGTTTAAGTGATACAGCTTTTCAGAGTTTGTACAGTTTGTTCATTAAGAGCAGATTGCTCATTTCTCACATTAGGGGAGGATGGCAGGGAAAGGTTGTCCTGTCACATAACATTAGCAGCTAAACAAAGACACAGATGAGCATATTTCTTACCAAAGCATTTTGCCTTTTTGGAGGATCTCAAAGTCATAACTCACACAAACACTCCTGACATACTGCTCAGTGACGGGGCTGAGGGTAATATCACAGTACTAAAGGGGTATTCCAGTAATTTGCCACTGCACTTTAATACAGATTTGGACCTTAAGTGACAAATTAAATAAAGGAAATGGTTAAAATGTGCATTGGCAAAGCTTCAAAGACACTGGATCCTATCTCAATAATGTTGAACCTGTAACATTCCAGGACGGGTCATCAGAGAATGTGCCGACCAGCTGGCCTACGTCCTCACTGACATCTTTAACACCTCATTGATGCAGGCTGTTGTACCGTCATGTTTCAAGGCTGCCACCATCATTCCAGTGCCTAAGAAATCCAACATCACCAACCTGAACGACCTCCGCCCTGTAGCACTGACCCCCATCATTATGAAGTGCTTCGAGAGGATAGTGAAGGACCACATCATCTCCAAACTCCCACCATCACTTGACCCATTCCAGTTTGCGTACCAGCCGAACCGTTCCACGGAGGATGCCATCTCCTCTGCCTTCCATCTGAGCCTGGAACACCTGGAGGATAGAAACACCCATGTGCGGATGCTGTTTCTGGATTTCAGCTCAGCGTTCAATACAATCATCCCTCAGCACCTGGTGTGCAAACTGGGTCACTTGGGCCTCGGCACCCCCCTATGCAACTGGCTACTGGACTTCTGGACTTGAACAATAACATCTCCAGCGTCTTACGCTCTTGGCGTAATGTAAAAAAAGGCTCAAGGGATGGCAATGCAGTTTGGTTTCAACCCTTTGTTGAACAAAGTACACCAAGAGCACCATCTAGTGGGTTCAGCAAATACATCTGGTGGCTCATGAAGCTTCATTTGGACATCACTACCTAAACCTTACCACACTGTTAACCACAGTGTTGCTGATATGTAAAGCTTTTCCAAGACACTATATAATATTATAAAAACATAACAAATCTGTGGTTTGCAGAAACATACAGTATAATACCAGCATTTATTCTGGCAATTGGGTTTTTCTTGCACGGTAAATATCTATGTCTCCTTAAGTCTGGTTTGAAACACAAGAAGTTGTGTTAAAAATGTTGAGCCTCTGCGATAACGGTGATGTCATAACTGTGACATCATCAGTTCTTCTCTCAGACTTGTCAAAGCTCTGCCATACCACCAGGGCCGACTGCTCTGAGACAACAAGGGAGGCTGAACTTCCCCTAAAATTTCATAGAAGAAATGGTCAAATATGCACTATTGAATTTACATTAGAATAAGAATTTATATTGTATTAAACGTGCGCTAGGATGTGTTTCACATCATGACTATGATGTTCAAACGTCAGCTGTTTATCCCCAGTTTTCAAACGCGACCTCCCTGTCATACATTCTCGTGTCAGCACGGTGGACGCGGAGTCTCCAAGCATTCCTATGAGACAGCGCTGAGCAGGTTTTCTTCATGCAGCAAAGCGAGACGCTCATTGGATAAATGCGACGTCACTTGGACCTAATGGAGCGGCAGGTGGGAGAGAATGCTCGGTGTATGCATGATGATTGGAGGAGTTGTCTGAAAGACTGAACCCCTTTGTGATTGACAGCACTTCACATTTCGAGCGCACTCCCATGCGGATATACGTGTTTAGTATGACAGGTGTTTTGTCAGTGAACCTTGTGAGCTGTAATGGAGCCAAACCGTGTGCCGTTACCTTTGTTAAATGTTGCTGTTGTCCCTGGCTTCATATGAGTAGAGGAAAAGTTCCTTAGCTGCTAGGCTAATTTATACAATGTAAAATGCCATAGGCTTGTGCTAATAATGTTAGCATGTTGTATTTGTGGGGAAAATGTGTCCAGATAAAGACAAGTGTTTGTCTGTGAATGCTGCGAGTTATAGTGAAGCTGATTTGTGTACTTGTGTTTGAAACTGTCTCTATTAAGCCATGTTTAATGTGTGTTTAATGTGTGCGTTTAACGTGTGTTTAATGTGTGTGTTTAATGTGTGTTTAATGTGTGTTTTGAATCAACGAAACTTTACAGCACTTCACAGAAACCTCCGCCGCCGACTAGTGTTTTGGAGGTGTAACTGCAGAGTGACACAGACACACCACCGCACAAGTATAAATGCTCACAACGATGTAGGTGATGTGCGTTCTGGAGTTTTTTATTTCCATAAGCCACATAGCTAATTTTCACCGTTTGTACAATACACACACACATCACACTCTGTAAACAAGGGTTAGGGTGTTTAAACCCATCTGAAAATCTTTGAGGTGTGTGTTGCTGTGGTTCTGTGGCATGAGTGTGGTTGAAAAACTGCTTCAATTAAATGTTCCTTTTATAAGTTACTGTCTCGCTACAATATGACACATTTTATGATGTAAACTTAAAGTGAGCTTCCCCTGTTTGAAAGACGAGCAGCCGCCACTGCATACAACGTTAACTACTCTTGATCTTGAAGATAAAATGATCGTCATGTGTAAAACTGGTAGTGAGTCTTTTTCAGATACTGACATATATACAGTATGAAAACAAATCAGCACAATTATCAGTGAATCATTAAATTAATATTCATTGCAGTAACCTTTGATTTGCTCTTATGCACAACATCAGATTAAAGAACAGACCTCTGGTTGCTTCAAAGCCCCTGCCTCACTGTGTGTCAGTTAGTTGTACCTAATTTGTTTCCACAAAATAATAATAACAACAATAACTCATTCGTCATGGCACCACCCACACTGTGCAAACAGTTACATAACGTGCTCTGCAGCTCCGGAAGAGCTTTCTACAGTGTAAAAATAACCTTGATGATGTCATAGTGATGCCATCAGGGTGATCTTGGCTTACAGAGTACATGTTTTTAACAGCAAGGCTGCATCACTGACTTAAGGTGTGGAGATTTAATGTAATGTAGGCATCTACCACAGAGGCAGCTTCCAGCAAAAGATCCAGTTTTTGGGAGGTTTGGTCCACATTAGTGACTCAAATTAGCCTTTGCCATATGAAAATGATTGCTTTAAACCACGAGTTTTAAAAAGTCTGTCTTTGATGCTATTGAAGGATGATACTAAATTACTGGAGTACACCTTTAACTGATGAAGCCCTCCAAAAGACATCCCTCTCAGACAGGAGCAGCTCCTCGGCTTGATGTGAATTTTATTTGATGGGTGGTGTGGATGGATGAGGAGGCTAGCAGTGAAAACCTGAGGGATGTATGGACACACACACACACACACACAGGGTCAGCCAGCCTCTCTGCTGTCTTAGCAAGGTTGATTGAGTACATGCAGCCTCTCCCTAAAGGGATAATTTCACGCTCCCATATTAGAATAATTTGCTTGGTGTGGAAATGACATGGGTGGAGGGCATGTACCCACAATGCAACCTGCCGTATTACCACTGGAAGCACACGAAGCTGCATAAAATACATGTGGCAGTGAGTAACTGTGTGCATGGGAGTGTGTGTCTGTCACATTCAGATCGGTGTTTGACACAAATCTGACAAATGTCTGTCATGATTAGCATAAAACAATCTTTACAGTAACATTCTTTGGAAATGTCTTATATTTTCTGAACTTCTGTATCGCTGTAGAATATTATCTCTTACATTTAATCATTGTTTAACTGAGATAATTGGATAATAACACACAGTGAGGAGAAAAGGGACCTGGCCCCGGCCTGCAGAATAAATGGCCCTGCTCATTTACACACGTGTTGCTACATAAACAGTAGCTCCTTGTCCACACTTGTGCTGCATGTGATCAAATGTCTGATACACTAATAGGCCTAATGTGTGATAACGAGAGTAACTGTGGGTGTAAAGAGAGCTGCTGGGTTCTTTAGATGGCTCATCATTATAATGCAATGAATGGCAAACATCAGAGACATCAGATGTGTCCGCACAGTTCGCTACGCTGGTGGATAAACATGAGATTCACCTGAATCAGTCACTTAAAATGCTTAAATTGATGTCAGAATGTAAACGTGACACATGCCCCCATTTGTTTGTCACAAGCAGCAATAATGAAGCCAACACAGAAAGACTGCAGTTCCTCTAACGGCCACTTGAGGCTGGCTCCAGAAGTGAGTCGATCCAAATGGACCCCCATGTTGAAATGCAACTTTACAGCAGAAATAAACACGCTTAGAGTCTGGTACGAAAAATGTTTTGGGTCTCCCTGTTCATGACAACTGTGCGGGAGGGAATTTTTATGTAACTTTACATTTACTTAAGGCTTAAAGGGATAATGCACCCAAAAATGAAATTTCAGCCATTATCTACTCACCCATATGCCGAGGGAGGCTCAGGTGAAGTTTTAGAGTCCTCACATCCCTTGCGGAGATCGGCGGGGGCAGCGGCTAGCACACCTAATGGCTGATGGCGCCCCAGACTAACGTCCAAGAGCACAAAATTGAATCCACAAAATATCTGCCCATCCATAGTGATCCAAATGTCCTGATGCCCCGACATAAAAAGTTGTTTCGAAAAACGTCATTTGAACTCTGTTTTTAGCCTCACTGTAGCCTGTAGCTCTGACTGAAACACAAACCTGACAGACACTGTAAAGATGAGCAACTGGGGAGACAAGGAATTGCGCGCCCTCCTTGTCCTCACAAACAAAGAGGCCATTAACCGTCAGATGACGGGGACGGTGAAGGACGGGCCGACTTATGAGAAAATCTCTGAAGGACTGACCAGCCGCGGCTTCCCTCCCACGTCACTGTTTACGTCACACGCTGAGCTACACGTTTTGTTACTTGCTCACGCCCCCCATTGCCCCGAAAAAGGCACATTCTGTATAAACAAAAGTAGGTAGGCGGCATTTTGCTGCACTCCCCGATTTTGTTTTTATACTGCCAATGCTGAAAGAAGACTGATTGGGCTTAAGTTATCATCATTCCTCTTTTGGTTATCCAATTTACTCTCCACCTGATGAAAACAAAAAGTTGTTTTTATAAAAGTAGCTTTAAGGTAATTTTCTAAAAACCTTTCATTATAATCTTAACATGTAAACATGGGACTTTCCCATAATAAGCTTCCATCCATCCTGCACTGTTGTCCATCGTGTTTTTAGAATGTCGTCTGAACAACAAAAAGTGGTAACATTTTGGTCCAAACTTGTGAACTGTATGCATTGTCATAATCTATCTCTGTGTCCTGTGACACGGAGTCCAAAACCTTCATTTGCAACTATTTTGCATCAGCAGAACTGGATTACCAACCATGCAAAGCAGGCGACTGCCCCGAAGCTTCAGACACCAGAGTCCCCAAATCCCCACTCTCACTGCATGCCAATTGGAGTTTGCAGATAAATCAAAGTTTACAGAATTAGTTTCAAATGCTTCAAATTTACACCAGTAAAGTACAATATCAACAGAGTCAGGTCTTTACTGTTGCATGATCTCATGGTCCTCACCTGTGGAGGGGTTTTATGTCACAAACTGGGGGTAAATATGGGCAGAACCGGTCTTTGGCCTCTGGGCGCATGATGAAGCTGTTATGTAGTCTGCACTTGGTGGACAATTGGAGACCACAAGATATAAATGATGAACAAAGAGTGGGAGATGTGTGGCCCAACAGCAAATGTTTGCCCTGAGGCCCCCTAACAGGTCAATTTGACCATGTGCATTAGCAATAGACCCAAACATTATTTATGTCACTTATTCCACCTGTGCTTTTCCTGTTATAAAAATGTCTGCCGTTAGAAAAAAGCCTATTTTTGTTCAATGATGAAAGAAGCATTCAATGCAGGAGGAAGCGCACAGCACTCGACCCCTCACCACTATCGTCCACCTGCGACAATGCGCTACTGCCGTTCTCCTAAGCTTCCTGTCCCCACGCAGAGGACCAACCTGAGCACAACCCCTCTTCCTCCTACCTGCAACAGTTTGAGAGCTAGGCTGTTTTGAACATTCCATTTTTTTAATCGTCTTCTATTTTGTGTCTGCACTGTGTGCGGCATTACGTTGCCTTATTATTTTGCACCTATAAATACTTTGAGTGCAACAAATTGAATTTGAAGTGTGATTTTTACTTAAAGATAAGATGCATGTATTGTAAGTCACTTTTCACGTCACAAACCAACGTCATAGACCTCGATGAAATGGACTTTTCGGGAGCAGAGTACCTCGCCCGGTATGGGGACACCAGGGCCTCCTCCTGGAGCGAGCGTCTGGTGGCTGGGCCTTAGGCCATGGGGCCTGGTCGGGCTCAGCCCAAACAACATGGAGCCGTCGCCCTGTGGGCCCACCACCTGCAGGGACAGAAATCAGGGTCGGGTGCCGGGCAGCAGGCAGGGGGCAGACCCAGAACACACTGGAGGGATTCCATATTTTGTCTGCACTGGGAACGCCTTGGGGTCCCCCAGGAGGAGCTGGAAAGCGTAGCCGGAGAGAGGGATGTCTGGGGTGCTTTGCTCGGCCTGCTGCTCCCGTGTGTTTGTGAATACAGCCACTGACCAGCAACACAGACAGACTGAAACTGGCGCCTTTTATACTGTGTCACCACACTATTATTCGGTCCCTTCCAAGAACAGGTATTCACACATATGTCTGTTCTGTATTTAACATAAAGAATAAAATATTAAATATAATTTACACACAATATTGACCATTAATGCCTACCACTACATACCCCCAAAATACGCACATAAACCGAAGAACAATTATTAAACATGCATACCGATTTGCCAACACCCCCCTCCCATCCTGTCACTTGGTCCTGCCCAGAACGTTCATATCGGTGTTCGTATGCGTGGGGAACTCTTTTACTCGAACACCATGAAGTGGACACAGGACTGGACAGGTAAATGTAAATGCACAACTTAATCATTAGACTACAAAATGCACAAGTGACTTTAACACAATATGGCTGGCTATTTTTAGCGCACAAACTCTCATTAAGTTAAAGCCGCTACAAGGAACTTTTAACTGGATATGCAAAAGTCTCTGGTTTCTGCTGATGTCTGTGCGTGACCTACAACAGCAAATGAGACCATCGGTGTGAAGATACGCTATTTCTATATAGTGTATATCCATACCTTTAGGAAACTGTCTCCGGGTCCGCCCCAGGTCGCTTCCAGGACGAAACGATTTACGGCACTCAGACGGCACACGTCATCTTACCTAGCTGCTTACATTTATAGTGACTCTTATAAATAGTCGCTATTCCTCCTCCTCGACCCGACGTCCGCGGGGAGTTAAAATAGCAGCAATCATCGGGTAAAAGTTCTGTGAAAGCACTGGACTCACCAACAGTCAGCCACGTCTCAGTCACACAGAGAAAATCCAATCCTCGGGAAGTCAGGAAATCCTTCAGGATAAACGTTTTGTTCGCTAGCGATCTAGCATTTACCAGCCCAATCCTGGCAGGAGCCGGCGGGTCCATGGCGTTAGCTGTCCGGGGAGCCACACACAGAGGCCGCAGGTTGCGCAGATTCACCCCGCGCCAGCGGGGACGAGGAGAGCAGGGGCCGCGGGGCTGGAACACCTCATCCGGGCCGACGACAGGTACCAGCCAGGCGTCGACAGGGTCCAGCGAGTGCCGAGAAATAAAGAGGCGAGGCACCGCTCCATACTCAGTCCAAGAAGCCGTGGAAGTGCTCGCCAAACAGGCCTTCAGCATTACCAGCCGACCACTGCGTTTACCCCGGCGGCGGTGGCGCTTACGCCGGAGAGGTGGAGCTGGGGCGCGGCAAAGGTGAGCTGGGATCCCCGATAGGAGCGGGGGCAAAGTTTTCCCGTCTTGTTGTTTCATTCATCCCAAAACAAACACATGCGTGAGCCAGGTAAGCGTCTTTATGACAATACGCGCTAGAGCTCATGGGAAATGTAGGCTTCATTCTGGCAAAACACTCCCGCTTTTGTCCACAGGGTTGCCAAAATCAACTCAAAATGAAAGTTCCTTGTAGGGGCTTTAACTGATGCTTGTCAATTATGCGCACATATGCATCGCACAATCTGAGCTATTTTAAACTCCTCTCTNAACACTCCCGCTTTTGTCCACAGGGTCGCCAAAATCAACTCAAAATGAAAGTTCCTTGTAGGGACTTTAACTGATGCTTGTCAATTATGCGCACATATGCATCGCACAATCTGAGCTATTTTAAACTCCTACATATGCATCGCACAATCTGAGCTATTTTAAACTCCTCTCTCGTCAGATACTGATGAAAAAGTTGTCCTTTCACGTCGGCATGTCAGAGGAAACGCTGCAAAGTGAAAGTCCAAGTAGGGCAGGCAGAAGGAGTAATGGCTGTGTCCAAAAACTACTGACTTGCACCCAGGAGGCTGGTGTTCACTTCCTGTACGGTTATTAAGCCAAACCTTTTTTTTTTCCCCTTAATGTGCATTCCTTGTTAAAGGAAAAAGAACATCAACTGGCGGTGTTGTACCGACGTAGTGTTTATTTTGACAGAGACTGTATGCAAACTGTACATTTCCTGTTAAAATGAAAGTCTATTTTGAAACAGACAATTCATGTAACAGGCTGACGTTGACCTGGCGCCCCAGAATGGCATCAACCAACACGCCCAGGGTACCTTGCACCTTGTATCTGGATGTGGAAAGTCCATGACCAAATGTGGAAATGAGACGAGGTCGGAGTGAGAATGTGTTGGTAATTGAAGAAAAACAGTTATCACCCTGAAAGCTGGACTCACATCTTTACTCCTCAACACACACACACACACACACACACACACTGAAAGGACATTCATTAAACTGACTCCACTGCAAATGATGCATTTAGTTGTTTACCATGTCCTCCCTGTCCCCAAGCACTTGGCTGTAGTCGCAGCACATGTCATGCATTATGCCACTTGCAGAGTGTGTGTGTGTGTGTGTGTGTGTGGGGGGGGTCTGATGGGAGCACAGGATTTCAAATGAAACGCACCTACATTTGGGCATTCGTAGGAATTAAGACATAATGAATAATAATAAGACTTGCCCACAATAATTAGGAGTACAATTTTGCGGATGAGTCATTTACTTAAGTCTGAAACCTTGGAACATTGTTTGTTTACTTATGCCTACTTATCACTTAATCTCCCATGGTGCATTGTGCAGAGGAAATCACAAAGCATTCCGGCGCTCTCCCTCTGCCCTTGAAGGCTTGATCTCACAAAAATTCACTGGAGTTTTCAGAGTAATGGAACGGCACTTAAGATGGCAGCGGGGGGTCCCTCGAGGAGGAGTGCCCAGGGCAAGTCAAAGAGGGCATGCTAAACAGCTACTACGGTGCGTCCCATTTGTCTTTGCTAGCTCTCTCTCCTCCCTCATCACGGCTTGTGTGCTGAACTGAACTTGAAAGAAGCGAGGAAAGGGATGGGGAAAGTGATAGAAGGAGGAGAAAGTAAAACAGAGTAGAGACAGTTCTGCTTTTATTACACATAAAGGTGTCACAACCTCGGGGTGCCATGGTTACAAACAAGGGGGGAACCACTGTCCGATGCTTTTAAGGTGCCTGCAAGAAGGCAGCAATGAAATTTATGTTGTGGTACCTGATGAAAAGAGGGAACAGGAAAGGAGGAGAAAACTATGTTAGGGGAACGCACATTACAGCCTTGGAATTCAGTGAGACTCAGGCTTTAACCACTCAACCACTGTTCAGGCATTCACATGTGTTTGCTGTATAGTGCTGCACAGATTTAGCATCACACTCCCACAACACTGTCGACCTCATGGTGGACAGTTTTAGTAAAAAAAAAAATGATGCAGCCAAACCAGAGATATCACCTTTTATTGTAGCAGGTGAGTTTAGGACCCAAAAGCTGCACCGAAATGCACCACTGCAGGCTGGTAAAGCAACAGAGAGAGTCAATGTTCAGATTCAGAGCTTTCAGGGCAGTTGAAACAGTCCTTAGCAGTGATGGCCAAATGAAGCCTCATGAAGCATTTTCTTTATTTTCTGAGCCCACTAGATAAAAACTTTATATCACAGATGTACATTTGACTTATTTACTTACTTACACACATTGCTGATGTGCTTTATGGGCTGTTATGTTTCTTTCGGGGAGTAGTGACGACTCTTTAGAGTGTCCAATATGTAGTGATGGCCAAATGAAGCCTNAGCTGGACGCACACACAGCAGACAGTTCAATGGTGTGCAGTGGTGCCGTGAGGGGGCAGGCAGAGAGCGATGTCAGACAAGCAGGAATTCCAGAACCAGGAAGTCTCACCGATGTGAAGCAGGCCGTGGACGGGGAAGAGCTTGTCAGTGGCGCACACACAAAGGCTGAATGTGCAGCCACACAGCGAAGCAATCCACAGCACGTCAAAGCACAGGTAACTAACTTTACTAATGGGAACAGGGGGACGGTCTCTCCAGATAGTCACAGATAACAGGCGAACAGGAACCAGAAAGGCAGAAGCAGAGCTCTTGGTCGAGGACAGGAGGCAGAGTGGTTTACTGGGGAGCAGACGAAACAGGAAAATCAGGGACAGGCAGGGTTGGGAACAAACGCTGAAGTCTCGCATGAAGGCGAAAAAGAATCTGGCAAGGAGAGTCTGTGAGGCGGGAGTCTTTATAGTGTCAGTAGGTTATGAACCACAGGTGAGATGCATTAGCTTGATGAGGTGGGCATGGTGGAGCAGCAGGAGTGGGAAATGTGTGGACAGGCGACAGGCTGTCAGGTAGGTGTGAGTGGAAAAGTAATGAATGAGCTGAGGAAATAGCAAGTATGGCAGGTAGAAAGTGCCCACTGTGACATTTATATTCCATGCATTTCTCTTCCTTGCCAAAACCTGGCGTCTGTATAACTCAATATGCAACACAACAACCAACGGTTAGGTCAGACATTTGGGTGTGTTATGCTAGTCGTGGGTAATGTAGCCTGGAGTTACTTGCATCAAAGAAAGCAGGCTACAGACGTCTGGTAAACTCACTTCTTTCAGGCTGCTTCATGCACTGTTGGTACATTTTCTGATGAAAAGTCATGCACCAAATTTCGTACATATACCACATAATGATGAGCAGTTAATTAGTGTATGACCCATGTATTTCAAAAGGCTACAATCAAGTGACCAGTGCACTGACGGGAGTAAAGAAGGAAGCGGTTCAGAGCGGTCTGGTTAAAAGATAGGTTGGGGCGGTGGATGGTTCACAACGAAGTCCTGCATGGGTCCATTTTTGAAAACCTGCACCCAGTGATACCTGTAAAGCTCAGCACCGACCCCTTACCCGTCATTATGTCTAAGTCAAAGCCGCATCCGTTAATAAAAGTCCTTAGACCCGACCCGCACCTGTGGTTATACACACACAGGCTACAGTCACTCACATTAAGCTGGGTGCTCTGTTCTTAAATTACAGATCCAGTGGGGTGGAAGTCTCTTTCACTGGATGGTGAAAACATTCAATCACTGCCAGGTTACATTTTTTGAGGAGTAAAGTTACACATATTTAAGGGCGGGCCATTTGAGAGACAAGTTGTCTGCAAGGCCTCCACATAGTCTATTGCCCCGTTCCCACCAAACACTTTTGGTATGAAATAGCAGGTCTGTGCATTTAGTCTTTCTCAGGCAAGCAGAGGGGTTTAGTGTTGCCGTAGCCACCTTTTAGTACCAGATCTGTGTGCTAGGTACCCCAACAGAGGGGGGACCAAACATGGGGGCGGTAAGGAACAGTTCATTGGTACCATCCACAACTTCTCAGAGTGGAAATGGAAAAACTGTGTATTGAACTGAACCGTACTGGACTGCTCGGTGGAAACGGGGTTTATGAGTCAGCCCATACCTCGCTCTTCCACAGCGCCAGCCTCTTGTCCAACTATAATCACTTCTGGCTCCAAAAGGAAGGATGGCAACAGCAAAATGCCAGACTTTAGGCTTCAAAACGGCAGTCAACAAACCAATGGTGACGTCACGGCAGCTACGTCCATTATTTATACATTCTATAGATTTCATAGTTCCTCCTGACACTAACACTGGCACTAATTTGCGAAGGGAACCTTTGTTGTTCCCTGGGCTCCTGGCCACCAAAGACGACTGTGATTGGTTTAAAGAAATACAAAGAAGAGCGTTTTCCTTTCCCTTTCATTTTCATTTTTAATTCATGCACATTATTCCTATGGTCTAAAGAAGTCCAAAAGTAATGAATGCATTACTCACATAATTTTCCCCCATTGTCTTAAGGCCCTGACACACCAAGCCGACGGTTGGCCGTCAACCAAAGTTGGGCTGGGCGAGCGTCTGTCGGCCTAGTTTTTGCGGTGTGTCCCACACCGTTGGCACTTTGGTGTCGGCGGCTTTTCGGCCGATTGAGCATGTTGAATCTGCAGCAGAGCTTGTCGGTGAGAGAGATCACTCTGATTGGCTGTTCAGGTTTTATTTCCTCGCCCCTGTAGCGAGTGAATCTGCCTGTAGTGAAACCGGGGCTAACCGGTGCTTCCTCCTCAGGCTCCACTTCACTCAGCTGCCCCACAGACCCGCTGCTTCTTCCCACTTTAACCTGAATAACAAACCGGAGCTAGCTGGGAGCGGCTAGCGGAGCGTTAGCCGCAGCATGACCGGAGGGAAGCACAGCCAGTTAGCCTCCGCTAGTCTCTGAGCTAGCCCCGGCTCTCCGTTTGGATCCAACCGGAGCACCGAGCCCTGGTTTGTTATTCAGGTTAAAGTGGGAAGAAGCAGCGGGTCTATCGGGCAGCTGAGTGAAGTGGAGCCTGAGGAGGAAACACCGGGACCGTCTGGATGTAATAGTCCGTGGAGGTGCTGCGGTGCTCGGCTGCACAGATAGGAAACCCCTCGGCTGACAGGATGTACCACTCTCTCACTCCGCTCTCTCTCACGCAGGCGCAGAACGTACGTGCTACTTGGCCGTCGGATGTAGTCCGTGTAGTGTGTTCAAATGCAACTGACACAGGACGACGTGAGGCGACGTAACAGTTGGCTTTCGTCGCCACAATAAAGCTCATTCAGGTCTCATTGTCTATGAAGTTTCTCCACATTTATACTTGAAACTTATATACTTACATATTGGTATTCTTAATTCATGTGGTGTTCTACCTTGATACTTTTTGGACAACACTGGAGCTCCATGACACAGAAGACATCGTAGCTGTTCACAGGACACATTAATTGTTGGTCTTGGTCTTCTCCAGAATATCACTAGCCTTATCCGTCTGTATGAAGTTAGACTCTGTGGTACAGAGTTAGGGAGTAAGGATTAGGGAGCAGGCCTTGGATACAGAAAGTGGGCCTGATAGTGGCCTCCAGTGAAAGGAGCCGGGCTTTCTCCTGACAATCAGAGCAGCAGCTCATTAGCAGAGAAGCTGCTGATGTGAAACAACACCCAATAAGTCATAGGTGGGAAACAAGTGCTGAGAAGTGAAATGTTAAGGTAGAGCTAATGGATTTGTACTGAAAGAACCTTTACAGATACGTTTCATTGGCACACAGTAATTATAAAGCATTGCAGGGAAAGTTAAAGGTAGCCGGCTTCAAATAACCATTTTCAGATGCTCAATAGAACTTTTCTGCTTCGGTTACAAATGCTGAAGTTAGCAGATTTCATCAGAGTGGAGACAACTGTGAGGGGGCTCGCTGTCTCACACACACACACGGCTGGTGATAGGAGGTTATGGTGCAGACAGCTGCTGTGCTTTCCCATGAGCAGAGTAGAGGGAAGTCCTTAAAAGTCCTCAAACCCAGTAAAGGGATCTGCTCCTGATGAATCACCGGCACCTCCTCCTCCTCTCGCTCCTGCAGCTCTCTCTCTGCACTCCTCTCCTCCCTCTGCTCCTGAGGCGTAAAGCTTTAATATTGATTCAGCTCGCTAACTGCTCTCCCTGTGTGCCCTGTTAGAGAGGCTGAAGTCTTTCTTTGGTCGTTTACAACTCCTCGCTCCGAAACCAACTTTCAAGACTTTTCTCATCGGCCTTTATTTGGCACAACTCCTGAAGAACTCTCAAATAGTATCAATTTTAATACCGGAGCATTTATCTTCAGGTATAAAGTAGAAAAAGTATACTTTAGAAAGTATGAAATGTGGCAACCTGTGGGAAGCAGAGAGGCAGTGATGGAAGCTGGTTTGCCATCGCACTTTAGCCTGAGGCCTTGCCGTTGGCTTGAATAGGAGAAAGTATGTTTACTCAACCTTCCCCATCTCCATAACATCCTCCATTCACTTTGTTCAGTGGAAGCCCAAAGATTAGTACAGAGAACAGCCAACCAGAGCAGGAATGACAGCCTGAGAGTGTTTCTGTTTGGTAAAACTCCCCAAAAATGAATTTAAAAGGCACACACCTCTTAAAAATCTCCTTTCAGTTAAACACATCGTTTGAGAACTGCTGCACTGCTGTAATTTGTATTCTCTGGAAGGAAGACATAAGCTCAGTTTTACAACTACAGTACAACTTTCTAATTCATGCTTAACACTTAGATTTGGCGTTTTACAGCAGTCGTGTTTGCAGCGTCGTTAAATGGTGAGTTGTAATTGAAAAGGTGTATTGGCGCCGTCCGCAGCTTTAACTGCTGATATACATGTTTATAAATTCACCTTGCAAGTGTCAAATAAAATCTTTACGGTGTGTCCAAGTGACGCCGTGCTAAATTTTTATCAACCTAATCAGTGGAATGAACAGCCCCAGCCTCAGAGTCCAGTTATTGGACACTCTCATCTGCATAAACTACCATGAGGAGAAGAAAGCGAGCAACAGGAAGAGTTTTATTTGAACCTGGACATGTAGAGAGAAAATCTGGGCCTGTATTTATCAAGTGTCTCAAAGTTAACTTAAAAACACTTCTACTCAGAGTAGGATTGAGACTAAGCAATGAAGTGTCCCACACTTACTTTCATTAAGTAGAAGGCTAGTTCTTTGAGAGTCTAAAGTGTCTGAAATTTGACACTCAGACAAGTAGAAACATTGCACAACCCAATTTCAAAACTGTTGGGATGCTAAAACATAAATAAAAACAGAATGCAAAGATTTGCGAATCTATTTGGACCCATATTTAATAGAATACAGTACAGAGACAAGATATTTGATGGTCACCGTAATCAGCTTTGTCTTTTTTTTTTGTAAATATACACTCATGCTGAATTTGATGCCTGCAACTCATTTTCTAAAATGTTGGGACAGGAGCAACGAAAGACTGGTGCTCGAATAAAAAAAACTCCACAGGTTAATTTGTACCAGATGAAAGTGACAAAATTTGACACGGTGTAACAGAACGTCAAAAATCAACACAGCCAGGGTACTAGTGATGGCCAAATGAAGCCTCATGAAGCATTTTCTTTATTTTCTGAGCCCACTAGATGGCGCTTGTTGTTCAACAAAAGGTTAAGGTGAGGTAAGGTAAGGTAAACTTTATTGTCCCCTAAGGGAAATTCATCTTGGGCACAGTGCTACATTTCATTGCTTCACAGGACAAGATAAAAACATCATCACAATGACAGATCTATCACATAAAACAGACACGGACTACATTTAACAATCACAACACAGAGACGTCTAAAGTGCAAGAAAAAGTGCCGAGTGCTAAAGTGCCGTGTGTTTAATGCACGTTGCTCGTTGCTCTATTGCACAAGTTTTTAACATTGTTCAACAGCTTCATGGAGGCTGGAACAAATGATAATTTGAGGCGGTTTGTTTTGCACTTTGGTATAAAGTGAAATCTTCTTCCTGATGGGAGAAGTTCGTATTCAGAGGACAGTGGCTGAGTAGAGTCTGAAGAGATTTTTGTTGCTTGTTTCATAACTGACTGGTTATACAGATTCTCTATGGACTCATATTGTCTCATACCTATTATCTGCATTGCTGTTTTGTGCATATTGGCCAACCTGTTTTTCAGTTGCACTGATAGGTAGTGATGGCCAAATGAAGCCTCATGAAGCATTTTCTTTATTCTATGAGCCCACTAGATGGCGCTTTTTGTTCAACAAAAGGTTGAAATCACACTGACTTGCCATTCTTTGAGCCTCTCTCTTTAAACCATGAGCGCCATCTAGTGGACTCAGAAAATAAGGAAAATGCTTCATGAGGCTTCATTTGGCCATCACTACTGATACGTTGAGGGCACACTGAATTGCCATTCTTTGAGCCTCTCTCTTTAAACCATGAGTGCCATCTCGTGGGCTCAGAAAATAAAGAAAATGCTTAGTGAGGCTTCATTTGGCCATCACTACAAGGTACCTTGCATGTCATATCTCGATGTGGAAAGTCCATGACTTAACCTTGATATGTGATGATGTTGGAGTGAGAATGTGTTGAAACATGTTGATTTCTGCTGTAAAGTTTGCTGTTTTAACATGAAGGTCTATGGAGACTGAGTCACCTCTTGGAGCTAGCCTCAGGTAGTGATGGCCAAATGAAGCCTCATGAAGCGTTTTCTTTATTTTCTGAGCCCACTAGATGGCACTTTTTGTACAGCAAAAGGTTGAAAGCACACTGAATTGCCATTCTTTGAGCCTCTCTCTTTAAACTATGAATGACATCTAGTGGACTCAGAAAATAAAGAAAATGCTTCATTTGGCCATCACTAGCCTCAGGTGGCCATTCAAATTACTGCAATTTCTGGCACTTTGAAACAGGTTGCTGCTTGATTTCTACATCAAATCAAGTACCACCATAAATCATAAAAATGGCAAAATATTTGACCAGTTGTAATTGAGTTCTGATGCCCTTTATCACAATGAAGCAGGTGATATCAAGCCAGGGGACATGACTGAATTCAAATTCAAGTTTTAAATCTCACTAAGAAACATTTTGGATACATTAACTTCATGAGGCCCTGTAATCAGTTTGATTGATGACTGGCGGTATTGTCGGTTTTGACAGAATCATCTCTGCATGGACATCATGTGTTTTCCTCTGCACACAATCTAAAATGATTCTGGTTTTTTTTTTTTCAGAATTAGCTTTCAATAAGCTCATCAACTGTTCCCAAACCATCTTCCCTCTTGTTGGATCTTTCAACTTGACGCAATCACCTGGCAACTCCTAACAGGTCAGGGCACCTCTGGAGCTCTCCTAAAAACTGACCAAGAGTTAGTTCAGTTAACAAAGCTGAGAAAATGTGTGTACTTCTTGGCCTGTTGGTAGTGCGAATTATATGTCACTCTGAGAAGTGACATATCTACTTCCAGTTGATGCTATTTTCCTGCAATGCTTGATAGACACAGACCCAGAAGGTGTTTGCTGGACGGACCAAAACCATTACTGTTGCAAAGCAAAAAGCTCAAGGCTTAGAGGAAGTTGATTTCTGCAGGGACAACCTGTGTTCTCATTGAATGCTGCATAAAGGCGGCCTCAATTCGATTTTTGGTGACACAATCTTTTAATACGCTCATTGTACCTATTGTAAGTATTTAACAGAGTGTTTCTGCCTGACCTCCATCCTCTGCAGCTCCTAAGAGATAGGAGTGATTGCTTAAGTTAACAAAAAATACACACAGACCGAAACGCAGGACCAAATTTACATCACACAGCAGGGTTGATTTCTTTCTCTGAGACAGCTGAGCTAACACAGAAATGCACTCCTCTGTCTCTACCTCTGCAACACTGACCAGACTCTCTGCTTTGATCCCCACCTAAAGTCCACGATCGCAGTCAACAGATGGAGCTAGGAGGCTGTGAGAGAAAACCAAAGAGTATTTTATGACCTTGGATGCTTTGGATTGAGTGAGCAACTGTTTTGACATACTGTACACCGTACACATCCCCGGAGACATCACTGTGAAGTACAGCAATCCAAAGCCTCAGTTTGCCAAAGAGCTCAGGGAATCAGAGCTGGACTTGTGCGGCTCTTGGGGGTGACACTGATATTTTCTAGGGCTGTAAGAGCCAATAACTCGTATTTTCTATTCACCTTCTTGAAAATTGCACACAAGCATTCAATACTTCCCCTCACAATTAACAATGAGAAACATGGGTGGGATCCAATCAACGTACCACATGAAAATCAATATAGGTTAAGGTCATCTCATAAACAGCTTCGGTAGCATTGATCAATTTTACATTAAATATGTAATGAATAAAACGGCGTTATTTCCATACATGACACTACAGCGTATCTAATCATTGAAGGTCAATATCACTGTATCGGCTATATCATCTAATGATGTGGTGATTCCAGGTTCAAGGACAAACTGACCCCGTATTCATGCTGTGAATACTAATTCATTGCAGGACATAGAATTCTTCCAGCCCCCAACACCATCCATAGAGCTGGAACCTTGTTTAAAGCAACCTTGAATGCAGCATGGCGAAGCAGCTGCTCTGACTTTACAGTAGTTAATTGCTGTACGTCTTACAGTCCAGTACTTAAAGCATCATAATGCAAGGATTAATATTTGTTAGACAAAGCATCACTATTTGACGACCTGGGAACTTTTTAGGCAACATGGACAAGTAGTTCCTAAAGTGCTTGCAAAAATATGGTAAAAATGTGTCCATTGGAGACAAAGACCAAGGTGATATGTGATGAAGTGGACTAAGACAGATGAAGAATAAACCAGACCAGGACCCTCTTATGATGGTGTGGTCGGGGTGACACCATGAAAAACAGTGAAACAACATTATGTCTCCTCATCTTGATTGTGATTTGAAGCATCTCTGAGTAAAACACAATATGTGGGTGGATTCATTACAAGAGTGATTTAAATGAAATCCTTCAGATTCGATTGCATCTTTAAACAGTGACTTTGGGTTCATGAACACAGAGCTGTAGAGATACGGGACGCTTTAGTGAGTTGTGGAGCTGACTGTTGGCCTCCACCCACTCCTCCCTCGTCCATGTTGTTAGATGAAGAAGTGGAGGACGGGAGAGAAATTACTAAGTCTGAGCAAAACCACAGTTTTTGGAAATGTTAAGTTTTTGCCAGCTGAAAACCAAACACACACCTCCTACTGAGATACTGCTCTGCTGGCTGTGGTCCCACTTAATATATGTATAGACGTTTTGTAGGAACCACGACCTGATAAGCTGAACTGGAACTGGATTCAAGAGTCTTTGTCCTGTTAATTGTTTACTTTCCTCACATGGCATTTGCCCATTTTTTGCTCATCTTTATATTATCTGTTGAAGTTGCTTGTTGAAGTCAAGGTATCTTTCTGCCTCAAAAAGTTTCTCCTTGTCCAGTGTGACAGCTACAACACCACTGAAGAAGACATGCTGTCACCTGACAATGTACGGTATGTAGGGCGTGCCAAGTGAACCGATGCCAGCCGGAGTGTCCACTAGAACCTCCCAGGGGTGGAAAAGGTGACAAAGATGTGAACCCTTCAGGGGGGTCTGGGGACTTACAGTACCCCTTCACCCCCAGGAAGAATTTGTTTTTATTTTAGATCAGCTTTAAATGTGGATTTCCAGTCAAATTCAAAAGGATATAGGGAAAACTCACCCTGGAATTCTCTTACTGCTACAAAAGTAATGCAAGAGCTTCATTAGGTCAGGGCACCATTGTAGCTTGTATATGGATCTGGTTTTGCCTCTTTACAGCCGTTGTTGCTGCTGTTTGGTCAGTTTGTTGTGGCAATTCAACTTAAGACCTAAATGCAAACACAACCAGGAAACTGGGAAATGGTTAAAGGCAGTTTGATGATGGGGCTGATGACTGGAATGACATGATGGCTGGAGTGGGCTGGGAATGGCGAAGGAGAGCAGGCTGAGGGGCTGAAGACAGAACTGTCCAAATCCGAAGGCAGAAGACGAGAACGACGCTGGACATGGCTGGTTATAGTTGAAGCTGACGTGAATAACCTGAGAGAAAAACTTTTGTCTGTACAGCAGAGGAGACTGAACGATCTGGAAGAGTCGACGTGTCTGAGCTGGGGTTTTATACTGCAGTGGCTTGATTGTAGATGTGGTTCAGGTGTGCAGGTTCAGCAGCTGCTGGCACTCAGGAGGATTGGCAGGAGGAGGGAACCAGAAGGCCACACCCAGCAAACACACAGAGAGAAGGAGAGAGAAACAGGAAACACAAGGGGGAGGCGAAACTGAAACCTTAACACAGTTAGATATAAAGTTTATGAAATGATTTTACAACGAAAAGAAAAACTGTCTGATGTCGTTATCGGTGAGCTTGACATTTGCCCCTTTCTTAGGCAGCGTGATAAGGCTAATTTAACAAGTTCAACAAGTTCTGGGCTGATACTGATACAGATGGTTCTTTGTTGTTGTTGTTTATTTTGTTGTTATTTATTCCCCATTTTGTGACAAGGAAACAAACAAATCATTATAAAAAATATACTATTCTGATATTTTGATATTCTGATTCTCTTTTCTGAAGTCATTCAGTCCTTCATTACACTACCTTTGAAAGAGAACAGATTCAATCATACACATCTATGGAACAACCTTTTTTGATAACCTTTCACATGAAATATATAAAACTGCTTCAAAAGCCTTTTTACCTCATATAATTCATCATAGTTCCCCTTCTAATATCTATTTTATATGGCTGTGAAGACACAACAAATTTCTCCTTCAAACAGCTGTATTTATTCAAGATTCTCACCCAAAACTACACTTTACACAACCACATTTGAACACAATGTAAAAGTGTTATAATTAACCTTTGCCCAAAACTGATTTTTACTTAAAGGGAAATTTCGGTTTATTTCAACCTGTCTCCTATCGTCCTAAATTTGTTTCAAGTGACTAGTGACATAAAAATAATAGCTAGCATGTTAGCCGTTAGCCTAGATACAGCCGGGACGCATAGTAGCATCAGACCTGTTAAAACGTAAGCGAACAGGCAACCTTCAAGTGCAAAGTTAGTCCACTAAACAAGCTTTTTTTCCACAAAGACCGCCTCATATCGTTCAAAGTTCATTCATTTATTTTATGAAAGATTTATAGAATAATGGCTGACTTTTTACCAGACTTCGACTTTGTGGAGGAGGAATTTGATTTTGCAGAGTTTGATGGCCGCCCTTATTTATTTGAGCCAGAATACACTGACGAA
>NC_065516.1:34225508-34230029 GCF_006386435.1 Epinephelus moara | reverse complement strand
GCCCGTTCACTTATGTTTTAACAGGTCTGATGCTACTATGCGCCCCGGCTGTATCTAGGCTAACGGCTAACATGCTAACTATTATTTTTATGTCACTAGTCACTTGAAACAAATTTAGGACAATAGGAGACAGGTTGAAATAAACTGAAATTTCCCTTTAATAGAGCTTGAATGCATCATAATGGAAATCAGTGCAACCCCCTCCTGCTGATGTCAACACCAATTCGTTGTTTGCAATGTAGCGTTGTCACAGACAGTTACCGATTGGTTGCCTTGATCAGCCTTCAGACTATTGGATGTTGAGTTTATAATCCTTGAAATAGCTAGTCAATTGCATATAGGTAGATTTTATAGCTGTGACGGAAGGGGAGAGAAGCGTTCGCTTCACCAAAACAACTCAACCCAGTCAGGCTAATCGAGAGTCCAAGAAATAAACCAAGTAAGGTCATCATACATTACTGTAAGAGATTCTTACCTTAAGGCATGCAGGCAGACATAAACTGACCCTATTTAGCTCCCTGTGACTCTGTTCTCACAGGTTCACACCGTCCCACCCTTTTTAAAATCTTGTCGGATGCACATGAATCTCACAAATGAACTATTTTGTATTTAAAACATAGATCTCCACCAAAAGGTGACACCTTTGCGCCCCTGACCTCCGTACCCTTCGTTGCTCCTGGTTTGCATAGAAAATGGGGCAGTTGTCCTATTACACGTTGTCTGTTTTAGGGATGAAGTAATGGAAGAGGAGGAAAGACAGAGGCACAAAATTAGAAGAAGGTCAGAGTGAGCAGAAATGTTCACAACGTCTTGTCTGGCCCATTCTGCTCAGAGTGTGTGGTAAAGAACAGCAAGAGACATATCCAAACAATACGTCAGTAGAAATAGCATCTGCCAGCCTAATAGGGTCTATGCTACTAGACTGTGACGTGTAAGTGTGTGTTGGGGTGTGTTTGAGTTTTATACATTCAGAGAACCCGTTGGTGTGAAGCAGTTTGAGGTTTATACTTTCGGAGTGAAGAGTTTGGGTGCTTCTTTTTGTTTAAAAGAGTAATTAGACTCAGTGTTTCGGCCTGTTTAACACACGATTCTAAAAAATGCTTGTTGAGAGTGAGTGAGGGATGGTTAGCTGTCGGGGAGGAGAATCCTTGGATAGATTTTCTTGGCTAAGTTCATTTGATGGCAGACTGATACAAAAGTGCCACCAAAGAGACACTGTGACATAAAAATGAGGCTGGGGTTGGATTGGGCAGCAGGATGATGACAGTGCAATGGTGCATTTCTTACTGCTTTTCCCTGTTACAGAATGTTGAGGTAATGGCATGGCATTGAGTTATACACACATTAATTTGGGTTAAAACAGTTATGTCACTCTTTAAGCCCAGTTCAGACCAAAGATTCGCGATGAAAAGAGTTGAAAACCTGTAAAAACCTGCCGGTTCACGCCAATGCAACTATATGAGATGGTGTATCATTTCTATGCAACAACTCTCTGTACTTCTGTTCTGATTTGCAGCTTTTCAGACTTATTATGTGGCTGAATATAATTTGTAGCTTCTTAAAATATGAATGAGGATAGTGATAATGAGACACTGGCTACAGTTGCATTTATGGTCAGCACATTCTCACTCTGACCATGTCACATATTGACGTTTGGTCATGGACTTACCATGTCCACAAACAGCGTGCAAGGTACCCTGGGTGTGTTCGTTGTTGACGTTCACAGACGCTGTGTCAAGTTCTGCCTCTTACCTGCATTGTCTTCTTTCAACATACACTTCCGTTCTCACAGGACATTTAACGTTCACATACAGTCTCTTTCAAAATAAACGCACTATGTTGGTACAACAGATTTACTTTTTTCCCTTCAACAACAAATGCACGTGGTTGGGTTTAGGAAAAAAGAACAGGATTTGGCTTTAGAATCTCATGGGATGCGAACACCGCTCTCTTGGGTGAAAGAGTTTCTGACGCCCTGATGCCGCTGGGCAGAACAACACCTAAAACAAAAGGTCTGTCACTCTATGTCAGTACGTGATACTAGTGATGGCCTCATGAAGCATTTTCTTTATTTTCTTAGCCAACTAGATGGCCCTGACGGTTTAAAGAGAGAGGCTCATAGAATAGCAAATCAGTGTGTATTCAACCTTTAGTTGAACAAAAAGTGCCATCTAGTGGGCTCAGAAAATAAAGAAAATGCTTCATGAGGCTTCATTTGGCCATCACCATGTGATACCCCTGCTTTCCCATTCTCAACATACATTAGAAAATAAACTCGGCATTTTTCCTTGAATAATGTTGCGTAAATCATCTTGGCTGAGAATGCGTTACTGATTTACCAAACTTCTTTGAAATCGTATAAAGGCCCTGACACACCAAGCCGACGGTCAATGGGCCGTTAATGAGGGTTTACTGCTCTCGTTGGTGCGGTGTGGCACCGTTGCCCTTCATTGGTGGTAGTTGGCCTTTTATCAACATGCTGAATCAGTGTCGGCACAGTGGAGCCCATCAGTGAACTAAATTACTCTGATTGGAAGATAACTGGAAGTGAGGAAAGTAAAAAAAAACCCCAGCTAAAGTCAAGAGGAAGTGAGGTCGAAACAAACTGCTTAGATAAGGGAAGATTATTTTTCTCTTTAGCAGAAACGTTTTGTGATGTTTTGTGTTATTCACTGGCGCACGGTAAATATGCTCTGTGTTTTCAACATTAGATTGTGTTGTTAATATGCTAACTGGCTAATTAGCATTAAGACGTTCTTTTGGACCTGTGCTTGTTGGCTATCGGCCTTCAGAGTCCTCCACGTTGGTGACGAATGTGACGACGGGGTCAAAGCTTTTACTTTTGTCATTGACTTTCCAAATAAAAGGAACTGCAGCTACACATACACTTTTATTCTGAAAAATGGAAAACATATTTTTATTCTCACCCACTGCCTGCCAGCGTGTGGTTCATTTGTACCCATGTCCGTACCTGTGAATTTATGCATTCATATTTTACCCATTACAAAGCTTTTTGTAGGTTACCTGCAGGTTTTCTGACCCGGTGCAGGACTCTGGTACTGAGTGAGTTTGTAACACTGCTTGAGGTTGTTCTGCTTTCATTTAGATTGCTGGCAGATAGTTTGGTGATAGAACCTGGATGACAGACACCAAGCTCAAAAACATATTGAAGGATTTGTTGCTGCTGTACCAGAGGGTTCAGTAATAAGTGGTTACAAAATATCGACTTAAAAAGCAGCTTCATGATCAAGACAACAACAAAGACTGAAGAGCAAAGATGGGGCACGCTTGAATCAAATTAATTAGTAGTGGTAACACCCCTGTACTTTAACCAGGAGTTGTGTCTGTGTCTGTTTGAAGTGTGAAGGAGAGGTGCTGGCTCTGATACCAGAGAGCATCTCATCCAGATTTTTGTGTGTGAGTGTGGATGAAGCTTCTTTTGATCACAGCTGGTTTAAAAGCTGAGTGCTTTGGTTAGGCTACATGTTCCTGTCTTGTTTAAGAGTAATTACACTCCACTGTTTCAGCTCGTCTCCACGCACTACACCATGTTGAAAAATGTTTGCTGTGGTGACTGAGTGACGGGATAAAGGGTGGGGCTGCTGCATTGTGTTCTCTGATCAAATTTCTATCTATTTCATGTCAGAGTGATAAATACAGGCAGGACCAGAGTGGGCAGCAGAGTGAATTTCAACTACCAATGGCTCCACAAATCTGCTGTGTTTTGCAACTAAAATACTGATCCAAAGTTTAATTACTCTTTAAATTGTGTCTTGATAGAAAATAACAAATTGAAGGAGTGAAAACATATTTCGGGGGAGAATAATAATTTTGTGCAATTATAAAAGTTCAAGGCACTGGCCTGTGATTTTAAATCCCTGCTGTTAGCTCGCTGATTGCTTTTTCTGGTCAGAGACCAAACTGGGAGACTGCAGCCCCATTTGTATGGGATCAACATTACAGGGCGAGGTGGGGAACAAATATTCACTGTGCTGCTCTGTAATTTAATTCACCATCTAGACGGCATTTTAACTATCGGGATATTACAGGATAATGGGCCTCATTCAGAAACAGCACATATTCAATATTCATCAATATTTTCTTACCTGAATTTGTTCATACTTTGGGAGCAAATTTCGAAGTGGCTCAGACCATACCTGTACAGAAATGACGAAGGTCTGACTGTCTCAGAAAATGAAAGCACACATCTGTTAACTAAATTTAGAGCATATTAAACCTGTGTTCCTTTAAAACTATTAATTTACTGATGCCATACTGCCCTACTGCACATACGAATACACCAAGTGTAACACTTGTTAGGGTCCTGGCAGCTAAGCTGCCAGGACACTATTGTAATCCTAGGTCTTCTTCTTCTTCTTCTTCTTCTTCTTCTTCCTTCTTTCTTCTTTCTTCTTCTGAGGAAATCATACTTCCCATGGGTGAAAACTCACCAAACTTTGCACAAAGGTCCAGTCTCATGCCAGATATCCTCAGCTGTAAACTCAAGCCAATAGTCCTGAT
>NC_065516.1:34208819-34225008 GCF_006386435.1 Epinephelus moara | reverse complement strand
AAGCCTCAGCTGATGCAAAAGGCAGATTGTGTTGCTAAATTCCTAAATGTCTTCCAATTCTTCTGCTTGTTGCTCAGAATTGCCTAAAAATGCCCCGACAGCAGCTATAATTAGAAAAGTGTTTTCTGTGAAGACACTTGTTTTGTGAAGCTAGAGGCGGGATACAATTTGATGGAGGCAGCCACCTCATGGTTCTCTATGCAGGAACAACCTTGGTTGTGTTACACATGATGGGATTCTGGTTTCCCGGTCTCACTCTGAAGTCGTAGAAATCCAGTGCTTGGGCAGTGACTTGCGGTATCAGGAACCAATGAAGAAAGGCGTCCTTTAACGTCGGCATGATACTCAGCCAGTTGCCGTTGTATTAACCTTTTAAAACGACCGCTGTCGCTGGAGACAGAAAGTGACATGCAAAATTCAAATTACCGTAACTCCTCGACCGTTTGCGCTATCGACGTAATTCCAGCGGATTCTGAAAGCTGAGAAGCGGAGCTTTGCGTTGATATACATTACGGTAGCAGCAGCAGATGATTGACAGACGGACTTGTGTGGAAATATAGCAGTATTTTAGCAGTGTTTTAGTGTTTTGTAAATAATAGTATTAATATTGTTTCTGAGAATTTTGGAGTGTTTTTTGCCGCGTTTTGCCGAATTTGCATTGTATTTTCGCCATTATTCCCTTTTTTTTTTTTTTGCCATCGTTCCTGTTAGCATAGTTCGTGTTTTCGTAGATTTTCTCGATAGTACTTTTGTAAATACTGGAGGAAGAAATGTTGAGGAGATCGACTACGGAGAGTAAAGTCCCACCAAGATTTGTGGAGGAGAATGAACAGGAGGAGACAGGAGTGTCACCATCTCAATCACAGTAAGTAACACAGTTTGTGTACACTGGATATTTATTCCCAGCTTTATTACAATAATATTTTTCAATATCTAGTGTAATTTTTCATATTGGCTTTGTCTCATATTGATTTACTATTGCTTAGTTTTTTTTACTTTACCTGTTATATTTATTACTTTTCCTATTCTTATACTGTTGAACTTTTTTTTTTCTTTTGGATAAATCTTAACTTATCTTATTATGTATCTTTATATTTTTAGAGATTCTTCTGATGAAGAGCCATCCAGCAGCACCAGCACTGGTACAAGGCGGGGACGGAGTGGGACCTGTGGCCGAGGCCGTGCCGCTGACTGGCCCACCAGCAGCAGAGAGGACACTGGCAAAAGACAGAGGGCAAGCCTGGGGAGGAAACAGTGCACTCTCTGCAAAAGGAGCACACCCTGGATGTGTGAGGAGTGCAAGGATGGGCTCTGTCTTCAGCTGGACAGGAACTGCTTCAGAGACTTTCACTGCAGCTAAAAAACGCCTGGAAATGAACAGTTACGACAACCTGTAGCATGGACACTGAAAGCTGCAGGCAAACACAACTGCTTGACAAAATGTAAAATAGGTTATGTTTCATTTTTGTAATCTTAAATTTTTTCCATATGTACATTTTCAGTTGTTTATAAAGAGAAACCTGCTGAAAATTCAAATCCGTTTTTTTTTTACTTTTTTTGTTTTTTCACACTGTTTTAAGCATTTATAACATAATAATGACAAATGCTTGCCAGATTTTGAAAGTTATATTTCTCCTGAAAAAAGGAGCAAAATAATTTACACAAAGGACATTTTCTGACACATTTATTGAAAAACAAAAAAGACAAAAAGGACCAGGCGCACTGTCATAATTAAAGTATATATTAACGGCGCCCGTTGGCATCACAGGGAAACGAGGTGGGACAAGGACGAAAGTTAAGGCGGCGAAAGTCCGAGGGGGGCGGACTGGAGGGGTGGTGGATGGGTCCAACAAACACTGACTTTCACCCAAGAGAGCGGTGATTCTAAAGCCAAATGCTGTTCTTTATTCCCAAACCTCACCATGTGTTTGTTGTTGAAAGAAAAAAAAAAGTTAATTCACAGAGCTGTACTGGCATAGAGTGTTTATTTCCTGTGAAAACGGAAGTGTATCTACAAAGAAGACAATGCATGTAACAGGTAGAACTTGACGTGATGTCCCAGAACGTCAACAACCAACACACCCAGGGTACCTTGCATGTTGGATGTTGACGTGGAAAGTCCATGACCAAAACGTCAATATGTGACGAGGTCGGAGTGAGAGTGTGTCGGCCAGTTTGGGTCTGATTGACTGTAAACATGTAGGAGTTATTCTACTGCCATTCTCATTATCTGGGTGTGTTAGTCTGACTTTGAAAAATTTGATTTAGTACGATTCCAGTCGGACTAACAATATAAATCAATTTTCTCAAATGTCATGTAAATGTATTGACCGATGCTTCGCTCCTTTAACCCTGGTACATCCCCTGGTGGAGGAACAGTACTAAGGACTTGTCCCTAGCTCTCCTCCTCGTTGGATCGACCCTAATTTCTGTCCTTCCTCTTCAGTCATAGCCTAAAGCTGCCCTCCTCTGTTTCATTAGTGAGGTCTTTACCCTCGTGGTTCTACAGACCTTGGCCCTGACACCCTACTTCCACTGGGTAGATGATGGTGGTCCAGCCTGTCTCCCTTCACTGCGCTGCCAGCTCTGAATATTTCATCTTCTTACACTCGTGGGCAGCCTGCACTTCCTCCTCTCAAGGGATGCTGAGCTCGATGAGAGGAACAGTCTTGGCAGACCAGAACATGTCTGGCTGGAGTGATGTGGTGGTGCAGCTGTGTACTGAGATCGACCCTCATGTTCTGGTGTCACTGTGTTCTCTCCAGGCCTGATGAACCGGAGGTGTTAATCAGCTGTGGGCTGTTGTGCAAGACCTGCCTGCAGGCTTCTGATACTTGAGCCAGCTTCGTCCTGACCTGGTTATGCCGCCATCTGTAGCGCCCTTAGGTCAGTGTGGTGTTGCACCCTGTTAAGTGGTTTAATTTGAGAGTTTATTGAATTGTCTGTGTAGAAGCCAAATGAGAATAGGGCTTTACAAATACTGTAATTAGTTAAGTTCACTAATACTTACTCGGGTAATTGTTAAAGTAGTTCATTTAGGAGGGATATGTTTCATATTGGTTCCTTTCTTTTTTGTTAACGGTAGGCAGTTTGATTTTGCCATCAATGGGCAATTATAATTCATGTGATCAGAAAGATTATGAGACTTTGGCTCTGTTTTCACGCTTTAGAAAATCAAGGCCATGACGGGAGACTTTGGTCAATCACAGGTCACTTCAGAGAGAGCGCGTTCCTGTTGGCTGTTCTATAAATGCAAATACACATGCACGTCCCTTCAGATGGGGAAAGCCTGATACAATGGCAGAGAATTCTGCAGAGAAAGTTACTATTGTGGGATTGCTGTACCCCCAAAAAGATTGACTTATCAGAAAGACAGTCCAAATGAGAGTCTGATAATGAACAAAACAAAAGAGTCAAAGGCTTATGCTGATAACTAGGACTGTAACGACTGTAAGATTTGGCCTTTTCTGTGAATAATTTACTTTTTTTGACCCCCTATAAAGTTTTTAAGTTCACCAGAGGCCCCACAATCTGATATTATCAAGTCTGGTCTCACTCCGAAGTTGTCGAAATCCAGTGCTTGGGCAGTGACTTGCAGCGTCAGGAACCAACGGAAAAAGGCGTTCTTTAACGTCGGCATGATACTCGGCCAGTTGCCATTGTAGTTGGCATCAGTGCGGCTACATTTGTTGCTGACACTAGATATCAAACAAAAATCAGGAACTGTGTTGTATTAAGTATCTGTAATAACAGTAAATTCACTACTTTGAAGCAGAAGAGAGAAGATAACGTTATCTCAGAGCCTTATGGTGGAATTCCACTGGATGCATGTCCAATGCGGAACGGCTGCGCCGGTTATCCACTGCGTGCTCCGCTGTCTGTCAACACCCACCGGCTGCGTTTGCTGTGCGGAGCGGTGCAGCTCCGCCAGACAGCAGGAGTCACGAGGACCCACGAGATCTTGTGAATTCACGCATAATCGTGCGATATAACAAGATGTAGTTTCTATAAACAGAACCACAAAACCAGAGGAGTAGTAGGAAGACATCTGGGTGCACCTCCATGATTAACATCTCCTCGTCCATGGTGTCAACGGGGTGAAATGACGTCTGGAAGCCTCTGACCTGTTGACTTCAGGCCTGCCTCTGCCCATTATGTAGTTTTCAAGGTGTAGTGCAGGGAAATATGATCCGCCGTGAACACTGTGTATTTTATTTTGAAAATTAACCGGATGTTTTATTTTGTTTCTGTGCACGACTTCCTGCCCCGCACGATCTGCTCTGTGCTGAATTGCTGCGTTGTGCTCCGGCGTCCGGCAAAAATAGAAGTCCTGCATATCTGTTGTGGAGGGCTCCGGAGCGCCGCAGCTGTGACGGAGCCGGAACGCAGCACAGCCGCAGCCGGTGGAAACACACACATTGACTAGAGTTGAAACGTATCGGCTCCGCTGCCGTTCCGGAGCGCAGACGCAACCAACACATGTCTGGTGGAATTTGGGGGTTACAGTGTAAAGTCTCTCTTCCTCTGTGCTGCTGTCTTTGCGTCCACAGCTCCCTGTACTGAAGAGTGGGGTTAAAGTCAAGAGCACTCACTCTGCAGCAAAATCTGGGGAGCAAAATGTCCCCAAAAGTACACTTTACAGCCCACTGATTAACAATAAAATGAGAATGCTTGACTTGAAGCAATCTCAGTCTCTCTCCGACTGACAATCCCAATCTCTGACTTTCAAGAAACAGCCATACAAACGACTTCAGCATGTTGTATTTGTGGGGAGAACTTATCTAACAAAAGACAATTACTTTGACTGTGAGCCTTGTGAGTTATAATGGAGCTGACGTTTGTACTTTTGTTTAATGTTGTCATTATAAAGCCATGTTTATGTGTGTTTTAGATTTGTTACTTGAATCAATCAAATTTCATTGCACAACAAAAACAGAAACTCAGCTCAGTGGCATAGGAACCCAACCTCCACCTGGAGTTCTGGAGGTGTAACTGCAGAGTGACACCTACACACCACTAGTGATGGCCAAATGAAGCCTCATGAAGCATTTTCTTGATTGGTTTAAAGAGAGAAGCTCAAAGAATGGCAATTCAGTGTGCTTTCAACCTTTTGTTGAACAAAAAGCGCCATCTAGTGGGCTCAGAAAATAAAGACAATGCTTCATGAGGCTTCATTTGGCCATCACTACACACCACCAGGTAGGGTGAGGAGCCCTGCCCCCCAGGCGCATTTTCTGTGGATATTTATGGTCCCCAGAGGATGAATTCTGTCCCTCTGCAGGCCAACATTTCCAGTTTTAGACCGGAAATATCCAGATCCTCATGCTCCCAGGAGAATGATTTTCCCATTTTAGACATAGAATGATTCTTCCTGCACCACCAAAATGTCAGAGACAACATGTAGCTTAATTTTTAAACTAGATTGCCATTAAATTTGTTGCTAATTTTAGAGACTTGTGGTATTTCCTGTTCTGCCACTGTAAGGTCTAACCATAGATTTTTAGGCCCATGCTTAGCCGTCACAATGTTCACATAGCATTTAGAAAAAGCATTACCAGTCAGCCATGTCAGAAATAAATAAGTGATTCAGTTTACATTGTTGTCAGTGTTGTCAGGGCAACAGTTATCATCCATATGACGAGCTGCAACACACGCACACATAGCTGTTTGGGAGTATTATTATAATTTTTTAAAGTGGTTCTTTCTGTGCAGGCTTACGTTGGTTGGTGCACTATAATTTCATCCCACTGTAGTGTGTGTGAGTGTGTGTACCTGCATGTGTGTACGGAGCATGTCCATGTGTAGTTGCAGAATGCCCTCTCAGCACAGAAAGGTTGCAGTGTGGTAACAGCCTCAGTTCTCGGTTAATTATCACGGTTAATTAAGTGGAATACCTACCTACACACACACACACACACACACACGCACACACACACACGCACACACACACACGCACACACAGAACCAGCACCATAGTGGTAACAACCACTGCATGGCTCACTACTCTGCTTAATTTCCTCAACGATGTAGTCAGAGTGTCCCTGTATCTCCTGTATACGGGTGAAGCCTGAGTGACAGTCTTACCACAAAAGATCACAGAGGCGAGGCTGCAGTGAAAGACACAACAGAACTTAGGTTTACAAAGTTATAATCACCACAACTAAATGGTGAAGCGAATGCCATCAAATGCCTTGATGCCCTGTCACACCTGAGAGTGGAACAGAGAAATAGAAATGTTCAGGTCCTCATGAAATAGGTGGTGCTGGAAGCTGGTGACAACAGCCTCTTTTACGCTGCCTGTTGAAGGCGGGAGTGTTGTGCTGTTACCCCGCCTCATCGTTCAGGGGGGTTTTGTTATTCTGTCTTCAAGCCTGCAGCGAAGGGAGTAACAGAGCTGAGTCAACGTCTGTGTAAAAAGTGTGAACTGACTGGACGGGATGTGTTAATGTGTGGTAGTAGCAGTTAGCAGCTAACTCGAAGAAGAATAAAGGAAAATGTCTGCGAGTTCCTTACCCTTCGAGCAAAGGGTGAGATCAACCACCATATAACAGGGATAGTAAATAATTGTTGTTGACATGTTATGCATAACAGTGTCAGCTAGGTCTTATATTTTATATCTTACTTTTGTCTAGTTTTATATTCAGTTTCATATTTGCTATATCTATACTTTGTTGTTTTAGTTCTTGTATACTGTGTGCTTTATATCTACACTAACTTTGGATTGTAACACAGGATAAATAAAGTTCTTATCTTATCTTATCTTATCATAGTTGCAAGCAACGTTACAACCGGACACCTCCAGAGCAGGGTTATTTGAAATAGCATGGTGGGACACAGCTAATATGATACCTTCCTCCATTTTGGACTTTGCTTTTTCAACTGTCTGTACAATCAAGATAGTTGACAGTTAGTCAAAGGCACAAACTCTTATATCAAAACTTCCCAAAGTTAAACTCTACGTGGAAAAAAAGGACATATTTGCAGTTGGGATCAATTTTTAGTGACGCTGTTGTGGCCAAGCTTTAAAGCACCAACTCTTTAATATTATCTTTTTGCTTTCTGGTGTAATGCACCTCATGGTATTTCCCTTTGTACTAAGTTTGATTTCCTGGCTTCACAAATGGCCTCAGATGAGCTGTAAACCCAAATTAAAGTTCTGATAGGCTACATCCCTTCAGAAATCAGTGGCCGACTGAAGCTTTGTCCAAATTTTACAGGACTCATTAAGTTTTACCATCTTATCTACTTCACTTATCACCCAGTATTGAAGTCTTTAATATTTCAGAGGTGAAATAACTGTATCTCTCACTGCTGCTAAGTTGCCATAAGATGCTATTTCTCTGAGAATTTTTCTGCTTCAGCCATCTAAAAAGCATTGTGAATTAATGGCATGGAAGTTTAAGACACACTCAGGCAACACTGAGAATCTCAACAGATTTTAACACTTGGCAACACACCCCAGATGCTTTCACCACCATACAAGCAGCCCTTTTTCAAAACTGAGTGAATTCAGTTAATCATCCACTGTGTATGAGAAGCATCTACTAATATCTTCAAATATAATAAAGCATTTCGATACTCCTCAAGAGCTAGATGAGCCAGGAGGTGGGTGTATAACTCCAGTCCTGAGCAGTGATGGCCAAACGAAGCCTCATGAAGCATTTTCTTTATTCTATGAGCCCACTAGATGGCGCTTTTTGTTCAACAAAAGGTTGAAAGCACACTGAACTGCCATTCTTTGAGCCTCTCTCTTTAAACCATGAGCGCCATCTAGTGGGCTCAGAAAATAAAGAAAATGCTTCATGAGGCTTCATTTGGCCATCACTAATGTTTACCCCCAGTTTGTGTGGTTTGGTGAAGCACACAATTTCCTACATTAACTTATGTTTACAAACCTTAGGTACAGAGTCCCCGGGACTAAGCGTGTGTGGTGTGTGGCAGGTTCAATCCCTCCTGTAGAGGTAGGCTGTTTATCGCTTAGCAGCATGATTTTATAGTCTATGTAGTTATATTGACAGTTGTTTCCCACATAGGTGTTCTGACTGCAATACTGTTTTTGTTAGTGATGGCCAAATGAAGCTTCATGAAGCATTTTCTTTTATTTTTATCCACTAGATGGTGCTTTTTGTTTGACAAAAGGTTGAAAGCACACTGAATTGCCATTCTTTGAGCCTCTCTCTTTAAACCATGAGCGCCATCTAGTGGGCTCAGAAAATAAAGAATATACTTCATGAGGCTTCATTTGGCCATCACTAGTCCTGAGTACAGTATGCGTCTGCCCATATAAACCCAGAAAACCTGCAGGTACTTCCCTCTGAGGCAGATAGTGTTAGTGCCAAAGCCACAGTGAGCTCCACATAAGCCACAAAACCAAAAATCATACCTCTGAGATCACTACGTGGCCAAAATTATGCAGATACCTGAACATTCCACTCGTACGCGACAGCTGAACATATGATTCTAAAGGCATGTGCTGCTGTAACAGCCTCCACTCTTCTGCTTTCAATCTCTCCAGCAGATGTTGAACCCCGCTGCAGGGATTTGCTCCCATTCAGCTACGAGAGCATTAGTGGAGCCCAACACTGATGTTTGGCAACAAGGCCTGGCTCACAGTCGGCGTTCCACTTCATTCCAGTGATGATGCATGGGGTTGAGGTCAGGACTCTGTGCAAGCCAGTCAAGTACTTCCACATCAGACTGGGAAAACTGTTTCTTATCGGAGCTGGCTGTAGGTATGGGGGCATTTTCATATTGAAAAAGAAAAGAGGCAAACAAGTACTGTTGACACAAAGTTTTCAGAGCATTAATGTCTTATACATATATCACTGTGTGCTGTAACATCTTTTAATCAGAACTAAAATGCCCCAACGTGTTCTGCCTGCCCATGGACTTTTGTACCATGTACCATATTGTTTTGGGCCTGCTGCTCATTAAATGGGCTTTGGTTCAAATCCAAAATTTGTATCTCCCACCAGTGCATTTTCTGCCTTTGGTGCACTTTTTTGCAACAGTATAGTCCCTTTCCCACTGCACCAAAAGTCAGTCTACCGGGGCCTCAAGCGCAGACTTCCAAAGAGTCTGCTTGGGGTGCAGACTTCAGTAGACTTCAGTGGTTTAATTGCCCGCAAGTCACTGCAATAGGAACGTGACGTTGCAGTTTTTCTTTTCAATAGCCAACTAAACAAACAAAACTTGTGTGTATGTAAAACAGTTACTGTAGCCTGTTATAACAGTACTTGAATTGTGTCATTCAGAAACAACAACATCATGATACAGAAACATGTAGAAGTCTAGGCTACAGAGAGGAATCAGAATGCATTGAATTATTGCAGCCTACACTATAAGTTGTGTAATGCCAAATATATATGCACGAAAAGTGGCTGAAAAACAAAAAAAGATCTTCCTCAATTTATTTAGTCATAGCCCAGTCCTGATGTACAAACATCTCTGTAGCTGAATGTCTGCAGTCTGTATGAAAGACAGACATTTAGTTTGTTCACTCACAACACAGCCTTGTACATTGGATTTATGTCTTGCTGTCTAAAGGGACAGATGAGCAGACAGAATAGGACATCAGTTATAATGATTGTTATCACCGCTCATATGTTTCCATGGCAACGAGTAAAACAGGTCTCGAGGGCTGTCGAGCAGCGGCTTGTGGTCTCTGCCCTCGCAGACTTTAGATGATGACGGTGAACTTGTCACAGTACGTACGTACAACTAAAGTCTGCTAAAGTCCAGAGGGTGGACATTTGGATTCAGCCACACTAATTTTGGTGGAAAAGAAGAATGTGACTAAACATCAGCAGAAATGGGGGACCACAACACAGCAAAGCAGATGCCTTTCACCCTTGTAAAGTTCAACTGATGAGCCAATACGGCTTGTTGCCCTCTCAGGGGCAATATGTTCCACCATCATGTAGGTCCTCTGAAAGGCAACCCTTCAAGTGTGACCTGTAACAGAAATGCAGCTGCTTAGCTTCCTTACATTGGCTGTTTGAAGAGTGTGGGGGCTCCCCTTGTTTCTTGTTGCTCAGTGAAGAGAAAGCATGACATGACCTGAGAGACGAGGTAAAACACCAATGATATAAGTAACTTCTTAAAAGCCTGGCGGTATGGCTGTCAAACGATGGCACTCACAGGTGCCCATTTTGACATCTTGACTGCGGCACTAGAGGGTGAAGATTCTTCGCTGAGTGTTGTCTTGAAGTGTCTCACAACACGCTGAGTGAAAGGGGAGGAGAATGGCAGCCTCCCTGGGGCCAGATGCATAAAACTGTGTGTACGTACAAAGACAAATGTGCATACGTATTTTGTCAGATTTGTAAAGCCTCACCTACGCCTGATTCTGTTTGAAGAGTCTCAGTAATTGTGGAGCTGGACGCACATGCACAAGCCTTATTTCCACTCCCACAGTTCACAGAATAAATGTAGTAAAGCCCTTAAAGTCCCCTTGAAACAGGAGTGAGAGCATGTTTAGCTTCTGCACCACGATGTATTTCCCTATAAAACAGAATGTTTGAGCGTTGTACAGTTACAAGAATGATTTAAATCAAATCCTTTGCATTTGATTGGACTGTTAAAAAGTGGGAGGGCCTGGAGTTTAGCACATCATCCTCCTGAGACCCTGTGTCCTTATATGAAGACAGAACATTTGGGTTTACTTGACCTTATACTTAATTCTACTGAACTCAAACCTGGTGTCCTCATTCGTGGACACTTCTTTGTACCATCTAGTGGTAGTGATGGCCAAATGAAGCCTCATGAAGCATTTTCTTTATCTTCTGAGCCCACTAGATGGTGCTCATTTAAAGAGAGAGAATCAAAGGATGGCAATTCAGTGTGCTTTCAACCTTTTGTTGAACAAAAAGCGCCATCTAGTGGGCTCAGAAAATAAAGAAAATGCTTCATGAGGCTTCATTTGGCCATCACTATCTGGTGGTAGTAAGACAATACTCTAAACTATGTAAAAACAAGATGGCAGCCATCTCTGCCAGTCAGTCTGCAGCTGATTCCAACACAAAAGTGGACAAGGTCCAAAGCCAGATCACATTTTATGGCTGAAACTTGTTTATTTATGATTTTGAATTTTTGTAGTTTGATATGGCAACAAAATTGACCAATTTTAGCAACAGAAACAAGCTAATTACTCATTACACAGTAAGACTTCTGTCGTCTCGTTTGAGGACACTGGGACTTAATTATTGGTGATAATGTTTAGTTTTTTTATACGTATTGTGTCCTACTGATTCTGAATCACTAGGATAAATTTAAAATGCATACCAAACAAACGTTAGGGTCTCAGGAGGATATGGAGCTACAGCAGAGTCCACTGCTGAGCAGACTGTTGGCTGCACATCCGCCTTTCTTGCCATTAGTTCAGGAAAACTATGGAGAGATGAATGAATTAGACCACTGCCATTGTTTCGGTCATAAAAACAAAGATTTGGCTGAGTGATGTTCAAACACAAATCTCATCCTATCTCTCTCCATATTGCTCCATTCAACATATCCTCATACAACAACTTGTTCCTGTGGTTAGGCTTGGAAAAAGAAACATGGTGAGGATGTGCCTTAAAATGATAAAGTTCACTCAAAGTTCACACAATTTTGAGCACCAGTCTCCAGGGGAGAATCCTGTGGTTTGTGACCCCTCCACCACCCCAGCCTTCCTCCTCACTGGACCACTCAATACCACTTCCTTCTTTATTCCTGTCAGCTCACTGGTCAGGTGTTCGCAGCCTTCCAAAATACATGGGTTGTGCAGGAATTACTGGCTCATGATTATGTGGGATACTTTTGGTGTTTTACTTTTTGTAGGAAAATAGAACAGCCTGCTCTGTTAGCTTGATACTGCAACCCACAAACAGTGGGTCACCCATGTGGCTAGTTCGTCACCCAAAGTCTAATTTGATTGGACGTACTTTGTTATCGTCCCTGAGTGCAAATTGAGTCATCAAATATTTGAAATCGTTTTATAGCAAGCTAAAAGACAGGGTTTTGCCACGCACAAAGTGGTGAAGGACTCACAAAGCAGACTCACAGATTCAGACAAAAGTTCAGGGTCTTTAATCAGGCTGAGGTCAGTAGTCGTCAGTCACACAGACAAAAGTTTCCAATTCAATAGGCAAAAAGGCAAAAATGATAAAAAACTCAAAAGGAACACCAGGGAAACGCTGGCACTCTCACTCAAAGGTTAAGAAGATCTGGAAACAAAGGAGGGGAAGACAGGGACTTATAACCTAAGACAAGTGAGACACAGGTGGTCACGTCTTTTTTCTTTCTGCGTGGCCTGCATGCTGTCTAAAATCACACACTAAAGCTTAACTGCTTTTCTCAGTAGCGTAGTGATAACTTCACTTCTCTCTGAGTCAAATAGCTTTAGGTAGTGATGGCCAAATGAAGCCTCATGAAGCATTTTCTTTATTTTCTGAGCCCACTAGATGGTGCTCATGGTTTAAAGAGAGAGGCTCAAAGAATGGCAATTCAGTGTGCTTTCAACCTTTTGTTGAACAAAAAGTGCCATCTAGTGGGTTCATGAAATAAAGAAAATGCTTCATGAGGCTTCATTTGGCCATCACCAGCTTTAGGTAGCAAAGTTGAAAATTGACCGAAGAGCGTGGTCACGTCCACAAAAGTTACGTACTATTTTTTTCCAGGAAAAGCTCTGAAGTGCAGCGGACTGTTTTCCTGTGGAGGTCTGAATAAAAGTACGGATAATAAAACTGAAGATAAGTCATGTGACTGAAGCCAGTGCCACACTGAGGCATGTAGATGAGGGAAGCACTTCCATATGACATCACATACTAATCCTTCAGTTTATTCTGCTTGTTGCTTTCGCTATTATCTCAGCAAGACCCGCCGTACTCTGCCTCTGATTGGCTACACTGCACTTCTTGACACGTCTCTCACATGTCTCACCCATAGACTGTATATATTTGGTGGATTTGCAGTGGACACCAGAGAAATAGACACAACAAGGGCTGAGACAAGAGCTGAGAGACAGAGGACAGTGTTAAGAAGGAAGAGGGAGACAGAGACATGCTGATGTCATATGTTATTTGCAGGACATGTTCATGTTCTAATGTCCCCCCCAAAAAAGGAAAAGTTTTCATTAAGGTCTGTTATCTTACTATATAATGATGAAAACTGTGTGTGTGTCTGTTCCACGTTTTTCTCCTCACTGACTTGGTCAATCCATGTGAAATTTGGCACAGTGGTAGAGGGTCATGGGAGGATGCCAATGAAGCAATATTACGTCAATTGGCCAAAGGGGGGCGCTATAGCAACCGATTGAAATTGCAAACTTTGAATGGGCATATCTCATGCCCCGTATGTCGTAGAGACATGAAACTTTGCACAGAGATGCCTCTCCTCATGAGGAACACATTTGCCTCAAGAACCCATAACTTCCGCTTATATAGATTTTCCGCCATTTTGAATTTTTTGAAAAACACTTCAAATGGATCTCTTCCTAGGAAGTTTGAGCGATCTGCATGAAACTGGGTGAACATAATCTAGGGACCAATATCTAAAGTTCCCTCTTGGCAAAAGTTGGAAAACTTACTAAAACTGAGCTTCTATAAGGCAATGAATATTGCGGAGGGCGTGGCTCATCACATAAAGGTGTATAACATCTCAAGGGTTTCACCCATCACCACGCAACTTTGTAGGCATATGACCACACATAATCTGAGGGGACCCCTCCATTATTGACCCCATCAAACAAAATGGGGGCGCTAGAGAGCTCATTTCTTATCTAGGCCTAACCGCCATATGGATTTTTACTAAACTTGGTAGATATGTAGAACAGGACGCCTCAAGGTGACTGGAGAAATTTAACTCTAATTGGCAACTGGGTGGCGCTATAACAACAGAAAAATGCTTCAAAATGGCTAAAATGCGACCGATCGCTGTGGCTCCCCCTGTGGACCAATGTTGGTGTTGTTTTCTAATGTTTGGTATGACTAAGTCATGGTATGGTATGCTGTACATAATCACGGAAACTGTCAGTGTGTCATTCTGTCAGTCAGTCATTCTGTCTGTCCCACGTTTTTCTACTCACTGACGTGGTCAATCTATGTGAAACTGAACGTGGGCAACTGTGCACTCAATGGCTATGGACTAGTTTTATTTATTATAGTTTTATTGAGTGAGAATTACATTTTGAAATTCTGTTTCTGAATTACTGACGTAGCCAGATAGTTTAGTGAAACAGGGCGAGAAGGAAGAGGACAGAGAAAGAGAGAGCAATAGGCTGACTGATGATGTCATGTTATTGAAGGACACATTCATATGTCACAAAATCTTCAAAGTGGTTCGGTCTTAGTACCAACCCAAAGTGTTTGTATTTGAAAACCTGAAAATGAAACTCAATCAGATATCCTTCTCCAGAATTACAAACAACACCTTTAAGATAAAATTTATGAATGTGCTTTCCATTAAAATTTCATAGAAAGCTGTCCAGCTTGGAAAAATAATAACATGATGGATGAAATTGGCAGGTTGGCAGGTTACATCTCTCACCTCATATTTAATGTTCACCCTCATATCACCCTCAGCTAAAACTGTGTGTACACCTGGTCTGAAGAATGCACGAGGTGCACACATTCTCACTGCACATACACACCAATGTGTCTGAAGGGTTGCTGACAGAAACCAAAGCATCCCTGAGTTTCAGCGATAGTTGAAGCTTGGTTTTCTGGTTATGATTTTTCTCCCCTTGCTCATAATATTTGGGCACTGTTTGCTAAAAAATATCATCTTTGAGAATTGGCTAACATGAATAAAAAAGGCTGAATACCTACTGACACGATAAAAAAAACCTGGAATATGAAAACTCATATTAGAAAAACAAGCAATGGATGTAACAGTGATTATAATTCAGGCACATCTATGAGAAGGTGTCTGTTCTCATCACATTTTGCAATTTCATTTCCACACACCCAAAAAAGGCTCCAGTGCGCATCCCTCTCTTTTCAGCGCCCTTCCATCACCACAGTTGCTGCCATTGGGAGCAATTCAGTTCCTGATTGGAACTCATGCCGCTGTAGACAAAAAGTAGTAAAATAGCTCATTTAGTGAGCCATTATTCGCTTCGACTCCCATTCTAAATGAAACACCTGGCTCAGAATGACTTCATTCATCTGAACTCTCTTTAACTCTACAGCTGGCAGCATTTCACCTATTACAGTAGATATAAAGAGCCGAATCTCAGAGGGCATCCAGAGAGGGGAAAATGGTCACATCATGACTCCAAATACATGTCTATTTAACATGTTCACACAAAGCAGTCATGCTGTAAATACTCCAGAAATACACATTTTACAAACACACTACTTCAGCTCTTTGCCTGGTAAAATCATCCAGATAGCATGAGCTCAACACTCTGTTTCTCTCTCTGCATTAGTCTGGACTCTGTGCTGCCTTAAACACTTTACAGAAATCCAATCAGGGCCAATCAGGGTCTGCACTGCAGTTGACAATGTATGCAGCCAATCAGGGACTGCGTTGTAGTTCATGATGTAAGATGCGGCTCCCAAAGCAACAAGTCCTAACTCTGATGTTAGCAGAGTAAACACAGCAATAAGTGAAGTTATTGCAGAAATAGAGTCAATAAAACAATAGAACAAGAACAAGAGGAATTTCTGGTGTTTTGTTACGCTGACTGGCTGAAGGAGTCTGTCTGTTAAGGTGAGTACTCCTGCTCCACTGAAAGTGTTTGGAGCAGCCCCAAGCAGAGTTCTACACCGGGTCAGGTACCTGAGGGTACCCCATGGGTAACCCACAAAAACGGTTATATAAATTATATATCTAAATTCATGGGTATGGGCAAAAATTAACTACACTTGGACACATAGCAGGTGAGAACAAAAATATATTTGATATTGTTCAGAAAACAAGGAAAAAGATGTGCAGTATATGTGTTATATTTTAACACTAGTCCATACCCATTGAGTGCACAGTTGCCCACGTCCAGTTTCACATGGTGTGTTTGGGATACAGGTCATAGGAAATTGCAGATTAAATAGTCAACTGAACCCATTAAGAAGAGCAATGTATTCAGACAGAGTGTTTGTGAATCTGATAGTACGATTGCTTTATTGAAAGTACAGTAGTACCATTGGCAATAGTGGGATAGTTAGTGGGCTAAAACTGTACATTAGTAGTTGAGGTAGCACGTTGAAAG
>NC_065516.1:34207549-34208588 GCF_006386435.1 Epinephelus moara | reverse complement strand
TGTAATATTGCTTCATTGGCATCCTCCCATGACCCTCTACCACTGTGCCAAATTTCACATGGATTGACCAAGTCAGTGAGGAGAAAAACGGGGAACACACACACACAGTTTTTGTCATTATATAGTCAGATCTAAATCACTGTTATCAAGCTGCAGCTATAGTCAGATCTAAATCACTGTTATCAAGCTGCAGCTCCTTTTATTTTGAAAGTCAATGGCACAAGTGTAACCTTTGACCCCGTGGTCACATTGGTCACCGACGTGGAGGACTCCAGCCATGAAACTTTGCAGACTGAGGATGAGGTGGCAGCCTACATGGAGTTCAAGACACCTAAGGAGGATCCTTTGGAGGTTTGATGGTGGTGGAAAGAAAATGTTTCCTAACCTGGCAGTGATTGAATGTTTATCATCCCAGCATTGAGCGCAGTCAGTCAAAGAGACGTCTCCTCCGCTGGATTTGGAATTCAAGAACAGAGAACCCAGATTGTGTTTCAACTAGAAAAACAAGTTCTTTTTAATCATACAAAATTGCGGAGATCCCCATCAGAATGAATGGACTTGCGGTTGCCTCATTTCCACACACATGTACACACAAGTGGAAACAAGCTGTTAAATCTTAATAAAAAAGGTAATATAAAAGATAAGATAAGATACACCTTTATTGATCCCACAACTGAGAAATTCCCGAAAAGATAAGACTGTAGTAACTTAGGCTGACCAAACGTCCTCTTTTGCCCGGACATGTCCACTTTTCCCATCCCGGGCGTCCGGGGTTTTTTTATAAACTGATGATAATGTCCGGTTTTCCGTGTGTGTGTGTGTGTGTGTGTTAGAGTGCGGCACGGGCCACATATTTCTGTCCGAACCCGAACAGAGCCCGACATTATTTAATGACCAAAGCACTGAGTTTGTGTCACACAGTGGTTACAGGCTATTTAACAGGCCGGGCGTGCGCCGTGGGTGCTCAGCTGCGGAGAGGGAGTCCTCCGTGTTTGAGACGGGAGCGGGAAGCGGGAGGTCCGACGCTTCTAGTGAGAGG
>NC_065516.1:34205105-34207406 GCF_006386435.1 Epinephelus moara | reverse complement strand
TACATTTTAAATATATTAAAATTATAAGGCATCTTTGAGTAAACTGCGAGTATCATTTAAGTAGGCTATGTCGTGGCCGGCCGAGTGTCCTCTTTTTTGGAAATCAAAATATGGTCATCCTAAGTAACTACGAGTGGATAATGTATTGCAAGACTGAATGAAATACGTTGTCAGTGAACATTTTGCTGATATGCTCATTATCAACATTTTTGCGACTTGCTAGGTCTTTATGTTAACAACATTTCCTCACTATGTTACTAGAAAACACAGTTCTGACTATGTGGCATTGCAGTTCCCACAAAAATGTATTTGCTATTTCATATTGTACGTAAACATAATTTCTAGGACTCAGAACTGCAGAATCAAAACCACCTTTTCTCTTCAGAGGCAGGGTGAACCCTGGACATGCCACCAGGAAGTACTGCCAGACTGCATAATGTAACGATCATAAAGGTTTTCTGGCATGACGACGGATCTAAGTAGTACATTTCCCATGAGCCTCAGCTGCCATTGCCATTCTGTATTGATAATCTAATCTGGAGAGTTTCATGCAAATCCAAGTTGTGGAGAAGCTCCAACTGTGAGTGGCGTACCTGTATCTATGGGACGAATTAATGGGACTGACTTCTGGAGCCAAGAGCTCCTGAAATATCGTCTCCCACTTTGCAAACACACATGTTTTAAATTATTCTTTCTTTGTCTTTGCTTTGCATTTATTTCCTCCCGTACAACACATGTAAATGCTTTCATGAACTGGGAGCATGTTGGAACACTGCTGTGCCATATGAACTGGTTATTGACAGCAGCAAACAGTGGTTTCATTCAAATCAAACTTTGTTGATTCAGTGAATTCTAAATTCAAATGTCACAACCAGGAGCTCATATGAGCATCTCCTACAGTGTGTTAGGTTTGATGTGAGTGAAGCAGCCTCATTCTGGAGCAGATGTCGCATGCGGGCAAATTTTGACTATTACTGCATTCATTCTGTCTTCCACAGGCACTATGCAGTCAAAGCACATCCCTTTGTTTTTGGCAAAAGATGAGAAAATGAACGTGTGAATCCCTGTGTTACAGCCGAGTCTGTTCATTAACAAGCATTATTCATAACAGCATTCTTTCAACCGCATTGTCAATCAATATTTCCAAACTCAAGAGGCTTTTTTAAAAACTTCAGCCTGAGTCCAGTCTGCGTCATAGTGTTGTCAATTAAAGGTCAAAGAAATAACAGCTCCTCCAATTTATTACTTCTGAAAAACAGTGAACGGAGTAAACAAAGAGGCGGTCATGTCAATCTGTCAGGGCCGCAGCGCTGCAGGATTTTGTGGATTTGTTTGCTTGACATCATTAGCTCTTGTGGATTCAGCGACTTGTGGTGCATCAGCTCAGTTTTTCCACATGCACCGGTTCCCTTGTGCTGCTTCTGATACCTGTCACGAACCAGGCTCTGCTTTGAACTACCTCTCACCTGGACGAGTGGCCACCTGCTCCTCGGCTGAGTAGCACAGACAGCGCTTCATCCCTGTGTTGATAGTTGTGTTAATGGCGTGCCTCGCCGTGTCACCCAAGGGCCCCGAGGATGGGAGTGGATGGGTGTGAAAGTGTGGACGGTTAGCACTTCCACATCTGTCAGCTGCGGTTGGCAACTGGCCCCTAACATGTACGTAGGTGGAGAGAGACAAGGGCAGAGAGGGCAGGCGAGGAGAACAAAAATGACAGGATGACTATGTGTCATGTTTCTGTATTTTATAAATATAGAACTACTGTTTGGATGTAAGACAATGGAGAAGAGATGAAAAATAGAATAAATGAAAAACTTATGCAGCAGGGCCCCTTTAAATTCTGACCACTCTCATTTTACCCTGTCTAGTCCTGTTATTTTACCTGGCTGGTCACCTCTGCACCAGGCCTTGTTTACTTTATGTAGCAGTGAACTATTGCCATATAAGGAAGATGCTGTAGCGTGAGTTGACTGTGCTGCTGTTTCCGGCAGCTTAAATACGGGGTGGGTTTTACAATGGAAAAACACTGTCTTCCTGCTGAGCTGGGTGCTGTGTTGCTGCCGTCGGTCCTCAGAACCTTTTCGCTGGTCTTGTACAATAATCCGTTCGTAGATGAGAGGTTGCATTCCCCTACCTGAGGTATGTTTACTAGTGATGGCCAAATGAAGCCTCATGAAGCATTTTCTTTATTTTATGAGCCCACTAGATGGTGCTTTTTGTCCAACAAAAGGTTGAAAGCACACTGAATTGCCATTCTTTGAGCCTCTCTCTTTAAACTATGAGCGCCATCTAGTGGGCTCA